>NC_089847.1:18525547-18825547 GCF_035609145.1 Eleutherodactylus coqui | reverse complement strand
ATAGATAGATAGATAGATAGATAGATAGATAGATAGATAGATAGATAGATAGATATGGGATAGATAGATATGAGATACATAGATAGATATGAGATACATAGATAGATAGATAGATATGAGATAGATAGATAGATAGATAGATAGATAGATAGATAGATAGATATGAGATAGATAGATAGATAGATAGATAGATAGATAGATAGATAGATATGAGATAGATAGATATGAGATAGATAGATAGATAGAAATATATGAGAGATAGATAGACAGAGAGAGATACATAGAGAGATATATGAGATAGATAGATAGATAGATAGATAGATAGATAGATATGACATAGATAGATAGATATGAGATAGATAAATAGATATGAGATAGATAGATAAATAAATAGATATGAGATAGATAGATAGATAGATATGAGATACTTAGATAGATAGATAGATAGATATGAGATAGATAGATAGATAGATAGATAGGAGATAGATAGATAGATAGATAGGAGATAGATAGATAGGAGATAGATAGATAGATAGATAGATAGATAGATAGATAGATAGATAGATAGATAGATATGAGATACATAGATAGATAGATATGAGATACATAGATAGATAGATAGATAGATAGATAGATATTAGAGAGATAGATGGGTGGATGGATATGAGATAGAGATACATAAGATAGATAAATAGATAATTTTTCAAACAATATACTCTTACACTGAGTAATCCTCCGCCGGCTGCAATGAACACGATCAATGTGGATTAAAGACTGTACAATGTTTCTGTCCTAATACTCACAAGTAACAGTGTGCCCAAGGCGCCACATGTGTAATAACGGGCCTTCAGCATCATCATGTTCCAGATAACTGGATGCTGTTTTCATAGATACAAAGTGACAGCAGCCACATGGGTCCATAAAACCTCCAATTAAAAAAAATACAATAAAAAATCGTCTCGGGCTCGGCGTGGTTGGGATGTGAACATTGTATTATTTTTCTTCCCTGAAAGCTAGACGGAAAGACTTTACTTTGCTCCGGCGAGGTTATGAACTACATAAAAGCAATATTCAATTGTTGAAGACAACCACTTTTCACCAGAGAGAAAATGGTACAAGGCCTTAATAAAGAAATCTGGGCTCGGGAGCTGCCCCGGAGCTGCGGCTCCACACATATGAATCAATGCGCCTGCCGTGGGCTTGACTCAGTATTAATCACCATCGTTTGATTTGTGTAATCTGCTTGGACGGCTCCGTGTGAAGTCTTCGCCTACTGCATGGTTGTTAGTTTTGTTCTTGGGAAGACGGAAAACCTCTTCATTGCAGCAGTTTCCCTGTGTTAAAACTTCAATAGGTCTGGTAGGCCGTCCACCCATGCTTGGACATCTCTTACTGGAGTGATCAGTCAACAGACATCTATGATTTAACTAGGTTTTCCAAGTCTTGCATGATGTCCCGTAAGTGAGGGATCCTCACCTATCAGGAGAACGAGACTCCCATGAACCCATTGTTTCATGCAACCTCACTAACGATGGTTAAGAAAGGGAGAAGAAGACATCTGGTCAACCATGTGCATTTCGGGATAGGTACTGTTTCTCCTTGTTAAGAGCATCAAATAGGCATAGGGAGACTTATAGGGAACGCAATGCTCTTCTAGGAAATTTGGTATGAAAAGCATTTCATATGTCAAGTAAACTGATGTGGAAACACCTTGCAACACACCGGTTTGACTTTTGGCTATCTGAGAAAGTTACACTTGGGAAACTCCGGTTTTCACTGGTAACCCCTCCAAAAGGAATATGGTCTTTGCTGCGGTGTCCCCAAGCCATTACTCATACAGATATCCCAGTAATGTTGCTGCAGACACTGAATGGGCCACGGAGCAGTACCTGATGGTGTGAATAAAAGCTTATCCAGAAACGTAGCCAAGATCTGGATTGGTGGCACAGTAGCAATATGAAGATCCAGGCAGAAGGTCATGGGAGGGAATAAGCAATCACGTAGTTCAGTTTTCAGAGCAGAGGGCAGGGAGCACAGACGTTAGGGTTAAGAATGGAAGAGGAGTGGTTTCTGAGAATCTATATGCCAGTAACCGTGGAGGAGTGAGAGCCGGAGGAATGAGAGAGCGTGAGAGTGGAGAGACAAGGTTTAGATCACCGTGCAGAGGTACTGTTCCGTGAGAGTGTTTGAGAGTGTTTATCCCCCTTGGTGGCACAGTAGCAATATGAAGGTACAGGCAGAAGGTCATTGGAGGGAATAAGCAATCATGTAGTTCAGTTTTCAGAGCAGAGGTCAGGGAGCACAGATGTATCTTTACCTTACATCTTTAGTCATGTTGCAAGGCCTACTGGATGCAAGGACATTGACTCCTATAGAAGCTACCATCCAATAGGTTTTCAGAGCAGAGGTCAGGGAGCACAGATGTCAGGACAGTGAGGAACACAGACCTAAATCACAGGCTTCTCACCCAGACACCCAAGACCCTACTAGGCACTGATGAGGAGCAGAAACACCCAAACACCCAGCTGTCTGTACATGGGTATCTTTACCTTACATCTTTAGTCATGTTGCAAGGACATTGACTCCTATAGAAGCTACCATCCAATAGGTGACATTATAGAGGCATTTTTCCATTTCCCATTTACTTACATGAAGATATTTACTTTTTAGGACTGTAGACAAGCAGGTTAATTACCACCGTCAGAGTTTTAATGGCCACTCAAATTATTGGGGCATACTTACTATTTTTGTTGCAGCATAATTTGGGCGAATTAATATGCAAGTTCAATAATGAAATGCAGCAAAAAACAAATATTTTCATCATAAGCATAGTGTCTCAGAAAGGGACTTAGTTTTGACAAGACTTAAAGCTGTATTCTAGGTTTTTACAATTGATGACCTATCGTCAAGACGGATCATCAATGGTTGAACAGCAGGATTACGCTGCTTGGGATCCCAACCAATCTGTTGATCCTCCACCGCGCTGTCAGTGCAATGAGGCCAAACGTCACCATCGGTGGTCAGTGCTGAAAGTATAATAGAAGGCATCACTCCCGTTGACTTCAATGAGAATGAAGCTGTCTATTGCAGTACCCCTACGGCCCTGAACAATGATGACGACATTCAGCCTCGCTGTACTGACAACGGGCTGGAAGATCAGCTGATCGTCTGGGATCCCAAGTGGTGGACTCCTGTTGATCAACTATTATGCCAATTTGTTAGCACACAATGCTAGTCTAAAGTCTACTATCCAAGAGAGGGTGTAAAGAACATAAAAGAGTCTAACGTGTCAAGATATGAAATTGAGCCTATAGCGTGCACTTCAGTGATAATTTTGGCGCATATTCATACCACCTGGTCTAAGCTAAGCATTCTAAATATTAGATAAGATTAGTAAATGTGCCCCATTAAGGTCTACTACTCAACAATCCGAGACCGGAACATGGGAGGTAGAAGTCAAGGTCAGATATCCCTGAAGAGTATAGACTTGGTGGGGTTTTCTCAGATGGTCCTAGTGACACAACACACACTTCACTCTTTTCAATAGCACTTCTGTGCCGCCTGCTGCAGTTCACAAAACTTGTAATGTTTTTTTAATCGTGTTTCTCGTAGAAACCAAATAGTTCAGCAGATTCGGTGAGACAGCTCATGTATCAGTCTGTGCCATGATGAACAAGCACAGGAGTCTAATAAAGTTATGAACTAGAAATGGTGCGTGGAGAAGAACTCGGAAGCAAAACAATTCCTGGCTTGTCTCCTTACAGCCCTCATCCCTCATAAGTACATAAAACATTGATAAGGGCAGGGACACAAGCCGGGAATGTGCGAGTGGGTGTTTTATGACTCCATGCTCTCCCTCCCTTTTTATATATAGAAATGCATGCATTGCTTTTTATGTGTATTTAATGCTATAAAGACGCAGGGATACACAGTCAGCAGAATTTTGTTAGAAGACTATAATATGATTGCACCTGTTCACCACATGTGGTGATGTTTCTGAAGTTTATTGCTTGATAATGGCTTTTTTTTGGGTTTGCATAGAAAATGTTTAGATCGTACTCAGGATAAAAGTTGTGCAAATTAGATATGAAAAGTTGCCTTCAGGGTACATTGGACTTTGTGAAACTTTTAAAAATACAAAACATGCCCACAGTGAAGAAATACCTACACATCTAATACGCAGTACTGAGCAGAAACTAGAATTTTTCAGCTCTCTCTACCCCTCTCTCAGTAGGAACTCACAGCACAAGCTCTAACATTTATGACAGAATCACATCGAGCCAATCAGATACATCCCAACAACCTCTCTTATGTTTGGTCCCTGGCTGAGGAAAGTCCTTTTTTAGGGTACTTTTAGAGGGGACTGTTGACGCTCCTTTGGTTTTACATAGGATCAATAATTGCTAACTGAATGGAGGCAGAGGAGATCTCTTCCGGTCACCTGCCTCCATTCAGAGTAAAAAAAACTGTCGCTCATAGATGAATGACTACCTGTTTATACGGTTGGAAAGTCGCTTGTTTTTTAGGTGAAAACCAAGCGACTCCAACAAGTGAGCAATTCTCACTCACTTGCCCTGTCGGGTCCCATATTTACACAAGACGATATTCGCTTGTAATCGCTCTTTTGAGCAATCACTCAGGTGACTATCTGCCTGTGTAAAAGTATTCTTAGTTATCACCACATTAAACAATTCTAAGAATAGAAAAAAATGTATGTGACAATCAGAGAGCAAATATGCTTTCTAATTGATAAGGGGGCTGATAACATGAACAAAACTCCATGTTTCTCCCCTCTTCCTCGGGGAAGTGGCATATATAGAAGAGATGTGGCCCCATAGAAAAAACTTAAATGGTCCCCATCATGTTGTCTGGTTTTACCATCCAGCAAAGGAGGGCCTGATGGTTATTTCCTATTCCATGTCCTTCAAAATTATCCTTTTTGGAGAAGGCTTCTGAATACATTCTCACTACCAAATAGCAAAAAAGAAGGTGCAATTAGAGCTAAGGCCCTCTTCCTCTCTGGACCCAATAGTAGCCGCATGGTCCGCCTCTATCGTACGTACATCTTTGCCTTGTAGTCGTCTGAAACTATACAAGGACACGAGGAGACTCCCACCAATCTCAAACCCCACTTCTTTACCTATATGCTATCTAGTTGTCAAGAAAGTTCTTGTACTACCATTTAACCAAGGACGTGCATACCATAGAGGTAGACCAGTAGCTGCTATGGGTTCCTTAAAGAGAGAAGTTTCTCCAGCCTTTCTTGCAATTGGGCCCCAACAACTGCATTGTTAGCAACAATAGTGGTGAGGCATTGGCTTAAAGCTCATGAGAAGTGTGTAGAGGGGTAAATAAATGCCACACCTTTCAGTCCTGGGTGGTATTATTTTTGATGAGCACCTTCTTGCCGTTACAGGCAATGTAAAGTTTTCGAAAGAACTGCTGGAACCCATTTCACCTCATTCGAATTCAGACTGTAGACACTTTAATATGGACCTCTGCAGTGAGCAGACACAGCTCATACCGCGGGTTATTGCGTCTGACATATCCTTGAGCTCTACGGGAAGAATATACAGAAGGAACCTTATTTTAAGTATAGTCATGATTTCCTGGCTGTTTGCTTTGCATATGATGACTTGTATCTTGTAATAAATAAGAATGAAGATCAGTGGAATATGTAGTGAGACAACAGGCAGGAAAGTGTTATTGATGGAGCAGACAGCATGTGATGTTGTAGTAGCAAACACATCTGAAGGAAACCTGACCCTGTCGGAGAATGAAAAGTCTCCTGTACATCAAACGCCTCAGTATTCCCCACAGGGACTGCACAGCCATGGAAGAAAACACAATCCCGTAGAGATCCTATTAACAAATGGCGGCTTCTAGAGTCGGACTTGTTGGGGGATGGCAATGTGACATTGACAAGAAGCTGTCTCTATTTTCTTCCTACGTACAGTACTGCTTGCTGGTGAGAAGACTACCAGATACGATATGGACAATGGTGTGTCTTTAGCCTAGGATTGGGTTGGACTGTTGCAAAAACTGAAACTCCCAACATGTCCTGATAGCCTGCAGCAAGATGTCTATTAGCACGTTGGGGTAGACCAAAAACAGCTTTTGCATTAAAGGAGTTGTCCAGTTGCAAAACAATTATGGCCCTTCTATAGTAGAACAGGGGAATTTTGCCACCTCAGACTCCGGCCAATCCACTGTTTGCCGGGCCTGTGTAATCGCACATAAAACTGATTTCTGCAGGAAGCAGACAGCTCAATTTTCTCTGCAGTGGCCAGGCTTGGTATTACAGGCAAAGTTCTCATTGAAGTGCATGGGAGCTGTACCTGTAATACCAATCTTGGCCACTGCAGAGAGAACAGAGCTGTCTGCTTCCTGCAGAAATCAGCTTCATGCACATTTTATTAACAAGAACTAAATTAACCCACAGTTCTCAGTCATAGAGTCCAAAGAAGATCATTCAGTTTCAAAAGCTTACTTGAGACTGAGAATGCGAGGGCAGCAGATATTGGGCCTTCTCAGTGGTGAAGGTTGAGTGCCAGTCTTGAGCTCTTCAATGTTTGTAGAATGTCCAGCTGTTCAGGAATCATGGACAGGACACCAGGCCGTGATGCAATGTGATGACCATAGGGCCTGGTACAGATTCCCTTCAGTAATGTATGGCTTCTGGCGGGAAAAAGGGCCCCTTAATATGGAGCCTCTTCTTTATATATGGATCTCGGCGTCTACACACTCATGTGACCAGCAGAAACCTGTCAGAAAACAAACAATAGAACCTAATTTAAGATTAAAGGACAGAAATAACAAAGCACTAACAGCAACGATTGGCCAATTGACATCAGGTGAGTCTTGCAGACAAAAGGGCTGAGCGTCCACTGTTTACTGGATCGGCAAAGTAATTTGGGGGAGGGGGGGGACAAAGGGTTACCCCCTTATATACTGATAGCTCTACTCAAAGTCTTTGGACCTCAGAATTCATACTCGGGGTAGTTGGACCAATTCCTAAGCTCTTCACCAATGAGGAAGCATTAGAGGTCAGTATAGAGTGAAGCCCAATCTTTGACCAGAGACTTTTATTTCTAATGGACAAGAAAATAATGGAGAATCTGCACTTTTTGCCCCTCCTACATACATAAAACTTGGTGATACAACAAAAACATGGAAAACCTGGACTAGTTTTCCTTGAACAAAAGAATATTTTACACCGTTGTGTTGAAATATCTGCGTATATTAAAGGGGTTATATAGGGAGGGGAAATACTTGCCCAATTCAGTCCCGTCCAGTGGTGTCAACCCCTCCACTTACGGCAAGTTCTGACCCTGCGTTATGTGGTTTAGGGGGTTTGTTGATTCACTTACATCCATAACTAAGCCAGATCCCTTTTCTATAAGGGTCAATGCATAGACACCTCACCAATATCCCCCAGTGTTAGAACCAGACTAAAAGTGGAGATGCAAACATCACTGGACTGGATCAGGTCAACCTCTTCCCGTGAAGATCCTTTTTAAAGGAGGTTTTTAGGTAGGTACTATTGAGAACCCATCCTCAGGATAGGTCATTAGTAGTTGATCTTCTGGGGCGAGCCATTTGGGATCCAGCCCAATAAGCCTAACTGGGCACTTGCTGTTAGCGCCATGTCACAGGGTATGGAGCTTTGACCACTGTGTAGTGGCCGGCACTGGTTATCACCAGTGGCAGCCACTACAGAGGGATCGCAGCTTTCTGTTTCCCCTCCTACCCTGTGAGTTGTAGCACTGCCAGCAGGGGCCTGATCAGCTGATTGGCCGGGGTCCCGAGCAGTGGACCCCAGCTGACAAACTATTGATTACCCACTTGAATAGGTCATCAATGGTATTTCCCCAGAGAGCATTATTACATTTATTTTATTGTCAAAATTTTTGACTTGTGTTAGTCTTCTCCCACTGCCTCACTGGCTGCCCAATTTTTGGAACAGAAGAAGGCAACATGTGCAGAACCTCTTGGGATAGCAGTGCTGCCATTGTATCTTCTGCCCGATGAAGCGTGGCATTTAATCACTCTGCAGCAGAAGACAGAAAAAAACAACTCAATTAGAATGTATGTCAGCCTGAATGGAGGGCAGAACGGGGGTCAAATGTCTGAAAGTCAGAGCCAGGTACCCAGCACCCCTAGTAGAAGTCTATAACCACCGTTCTTGAGTGTTCATGCCCTTACAACCCTGCCATTGGGTAAACCTTACTACCTGAACTCTATAGTCACCGCACTAATTGCCAGAACAAATTGGATTTTACAATTATGGCAAAGGTCACAGCACTGAGATATCTAATACATGCCAAATGGAAAGTTCATTCCTTAGTTCAGTAGTTACATGTGGTGCTTCCTGTCCTCACCCTGCACTTCTTGTAAGGGATCTCTTCATTCTCAGGAGAATTCTCAAATATTTCTATTTCTAATATGTCTATTGTTTGATTCATCAGGAAGTCAACATATACATACTGTATATAGATATTACCAAAGGTTAAATAAATGAAATAAAATGTTTTAACTACTATTGAATTGTAAATACATTGTATTACTTATCCTGTACTGCTCCTGAGTTACATCCTGTATTATACTCCAGAGCTGCACTCACTATTCTGCTGGTGGAGTCACTGTGTACATACATTACTTATCCTATACTGATCCTGAGTTACATGCTGTATTATACTCCAGAGCTGCACTCACTATTCTGCTGGTGGAGTCACTGTAGATACATTACTTATCCTGTACTGATCCTGAGTTACATCCTGTATTATCCTCCAGAGCTGCACTCACTGTTCTGCTGGTGGAGTCACTGTGTACACACATTACTTATCCTGTACTGCTCCTGAGTTACATCCTGTATTATACTCCAGAGCTGCACTCACTGTTCTGCTGGTGGAGTCACTGTATACATACATTACTTATCCTGTATTATACTCCAGAGCTGCACTCACTGTTTTGCTGGTGGAGTCACTGTGTACATACATTACTTATCCTGTACTGATCCTGAGTTACATCCTGTATTAAACTCCAGAGCTGCACTCACTATTCTGCTGGTGGAGTCACTGTGTACATACATTACTTATCCTGTACTGATCCCGAGTTACATCCTGTATTATACTCCAGAGCTGCACTCACTATTCTGCTGGTGGAGTCACTGTATACATACATTACTTATCCTGTACTGCTCCTGAGTTACATCCTGTATTATACTCCAGAGCTGCACTCACTGTTCTGCTGGTGGAGTCACTGTATACATACATTACTTATCCTGTATTATACTCCAGAGCTGCACTCACTGTTTTGCTGGTGGAGTCACTGTGTACATACATTACTTATCCTGTACTGATCCTGAGTTCCATCCTGTATTATACTCCAGAGCTGCACTCACTATTCTGCTGGTAGAGTCACTGTGTACATACATTACTTATCCTGTACTGATCCCGAGTTACATCCTGTATTATATTTCAGAGCTGCACTCACTATTCTGCTGGTGGAGTCACTGTGTACATACATTACTTATCCTGTACTGATCCCGAGTTACATCCTGTATTATACTCCAGAGCTGCACTCACTATTCTGCTGGTGCAGTCACTGTGTACATACATTACTTATCCTGTACTGATCCTGAGTTACATCCTGTATTATACTCCAGAGCTGCACTCACTATTCTGCTGCTGGGGTCGCTGTGTACATATATTACTTATCCTGTACTGATCCTGAGTTTCATCCTGTATTATACTCCAGAGCTGCACTCACTAGACTGCTGCTAGAGTAAATGTGTTCATTCATTACTTATCCTGTTACATACTGTATTATCCTCCAGAGCTGAGCTTCCTATTCTGCAGATAAAATCACAGAGGTGAGAAAAACAACAAAAACATAATTCACTGAAAAAGACAAAAATGCAATACTTGCAAAGCAGGCACAATCGCCGCAGAGCAGAAAATGTCACTATAGGCACGATCGCCATAGGGCAGGCACAAGCGCTGTAGGGCAGGTGCAACCGCCGTAAACCCTAAAGTTATGCAGTCAGCCAGACTATGATATGGAGGAGCAACTTGTCACCACCCACACCTTTGGCTGACATCTTTGGTATCGTTCAAATGAACAGGCTATGTTTGTATGCAGTCGCTCCTCCCCAAACTGGGCTGGGTTGAGTGGGTGGCTGCATATTAGTCTGCAATGAACAAGTTGCTCCTCCACAGGGGCGTAACTATAGAGAGTGCAGGGGATGCGGTTGCACCCGAGCCCAGGAGCCTTAGGGGGCCCATAAGGCCTCTCTTCTCCATATAGGGAGCCCAGTACTATGAATAGAGCATTATAGTTGGGGGCCCTGTTACAGGTTTTACATTGGGGCCCAGAAGCTTCAAGTTATGTCTCTGTGCAGCATGGATTAGGTATGGGTACGGGTACAGATACAGATAGAGGGGGGCCCCAGCTCATGTTTTGCATCAGGGCCCCTGAGCCTTTAGTTACGCCCCTGCTCCTCCATATCATAGTCTGGCTGACTACATACCTTTAGGGCTTATGGTGGTTGCGCCTGCCCTACGGCGATTGTGCCTGCTTTGCAGATTACCAGGTATTGCATTTTTGTCTTTTTCGGTGAATGCTATTCTGCAGGTAAACTCCCAGATTTTACCCCAACCACCAGATGTACGTAGCTGTAGACTAAAACTCCCGTTGAATATGAATTGGAAGAAAACTGTAGCCGAGCATTCGAGAACCCGCATTGTACTGCAAGTCAAAAGGGAAAAATCTATTTTACCCTCTGACCGCCATAAAGCGCCGCCGTTCAATTTGTGTTAGCAACACGGTGTCAGACACGAGAGACGTAGCGCGAGTCTCAGCGCCCGCAGGACCTGCTCCCTAGATAGAATTCATTTCCCTGGCTATTAATTTCTTCCCACTCGTTTACTGCAAAATTTTGTTCTGCATCAGTAACTGATTTCCTGTAGAACGCCGGTGACTCAGCGCCACATTTCCACACTGAGGCACCTGACGAAATGGAGATAATTGCTTTCCTTAGATAATGATTAAAAGGAAATAAATGAGACTGATGATGTTCATTGTGGAGAGTTGTTGATATAATAAGCGCACTGTTTTCATAAGTGGCAATGAAGACAATGATGAGAAACAATGGGCTTTTAAGTGGAAACGTCGGCAGGGTGGTAATTTACACTTTAGCATTACAAGAAATATACATATTCTAATAACTTTTTGTATCGAAGTAGCAAGCAAAAACATCTTGCAGCGCTGCAGGGCTCTCCATCCACCACTATAAACACTTGGCTCCTTGACAGAGCCAAATGGCGCTGCCGCCTGCGAGACATTCTGATCCCTATTTCGAGGGACCCCCAGATGGGGGGCGAATAATAGAACATGCAAGCAAGCGAACTCACCCTTATAGTTAGGAGTGTTCACTCCTGCAAAGATTCCCTCGAAGAGTGGCCAGGTGACTGAATGAAGCAGCACTTGTTGCGACAAGCATTATCCCTCGAAGTAGCGGAAATTAGCGGTATCATCACATGGCACCAGGGGCGTAGCTATAGGGGATGCGGTTGCACCCGGGCCCAGGAGACTTAGGGGGCCCATAAGGTCTCTCTTCTCCATATGGGGAGCCCAGTATTATGAATAAAGCATTATAGTTGGGGGCCCTGTTACAGGTTTTTATTGGGGCCCAGAAGCTTCAAGTTACACCTCTGCGTGGCACTTTAAGGGCGAACGGTCCCTCGAGACTTTTATGTATTCCCTGTGGCGTACGCCATGATGTATTTCCGATCGTTCGATCCAGCCAATAGGGGTGTGTTAAAAACCCGCTTTTGTTCTGCTGGCAGCCTATTGCAGAATGTTTCATGGCACACAAAACAAAATCCTGCCAATCACCGCTGCCCTCGAATCTGCGAACGACTGGACGATGGTTGTTTAGATGGAACGGAATTCAAACAGCAATCGATAATTGTTATGCCTGCGGAAAATGGACGATGAGCGAACGAATAATCGTTCATCATTTGGTTGTTCACCATGTTCGCACTGCTGTCATTTTTGCTTGTTTTAACGATTTTTTGAACAATAATCGTTCTGTGTAAAAGGGCTTATGGCTCAATGCAAATGGCGCTGCAAGGCTGTCTGGTTTGCAGTATATAACCAGCACTGGATATGATGATGTATGCCAGCCAATGGCTTGAATTTTGGATGGATACATAGGTTATTATTACCTTACAATTTTGGTAAAATTTGATTAGGGGTATTTTTGGTCCAGCCTGATTGAGATTATGTCTTTGGAACTTTTATGGTTCACTTTTCCATCGAATGTTAGAATATATGCTGAATGGTCAGTTTATAGCGACCCCCACCCCACCCCACACCCGTCTGGTAGGATAATGGACCTCTTTTGGCTTTCAGAACCACAGTAATTCATTGTGGCGTCCATCCGCAGGTAGGTATCAGAAGATCCAAGCTGTGCCAAGAAAACATTCCCCACACCATTATTCTGCCTCCACCAGCCTAAACTGTTGACACCTAACAGGAAGGGGTCATCGATTCATGCTGCTTGCACCAAATTCTGACCTCCCATCAGCACGGGGCAATAGAAATCTGGATTCATCTGACCAGGAGATGTTTTTCCACTGACCAGTGATGTAATTTTTTGCGCTCTCTTCCCCCCCCCCCCCCCCCCCTAGAGTCTCGCCTTTCTGTTTCTTTAAGACTGCAATAGCTCTAGAACTGGTCGTCTACTGTTATAACCCATCCGTGCTAAGGAACAGCGAGTTGTGCAAGTTAGTTTGGAGCACCAGCGTTGTACTCTGCTACAATTTGCTTGACTGTGCAATGCTTGTTAGTCAGAACAATTCCTGACTTTCTCCTCTGACCCCATTTGGTGACAAGTTATTCCCGTCCATAGACTCCCCTTTCACTGGATGTTCTTCCTCTCCATACTGCTGCACCAGAAAGCTCTTGACTGCCATCGGGAAACATCTTGCAAAGGCCCGGTCCCAAACCTCACCTGGAATTCTGCAGTGCGTTGGCACATTGTTACAGAAGGACCACATCCTCTTTCTTGCCTAACATGGAATTGTATTTAACGGGGCGTTTAGCAAAGAGAATACCAGTAGCACTTTTTGTTACTTCATTCTTCCAACACTGGGTTGGCAGTTTTTGTCCCCATCTGCCTTTGACCTCATCACCGGCTCAGGCCAACAGTACTTGGTATGATTCTCAGAAACACCACTTGGTTCACCGACACTCGGTCACTTGACTTAACGGCAGCCTGTAGGAATATAGCTTTCCCTTCTGCCCCACCAATCTCTGATGTCATTAACACAGACCTCCATACCCCCCCCCCCCCGAGTTTTATCTGCTATGGGGTTGCTAGCTGATGGAGGTACCACCCCGCTGCATCATTACACCAATTCACCCAACTTCTGAAAACCCAGAATTTAAAGAAACAATTAGTCAAGAGAAACCAAACATTTCCAGTATGAGAAATAGTCTACATGTTAACATAAATCTGCCATTGCTGCAGTCCTCAACACACAAATGAAAGACCTTATCAAGGTAATACAATGTCGACATCCCCACCACTTTACACAGAACCCAATAAACCTTGAGCACATGGTATCCTGTAGTAAAATAATAAAACAATTACAGGGCCTACCAAAACCCTTCTACATGAGTTCTTACCTACCTTTTATTGCCAAGTTAATGGCTGGTATCACAGGTGGAAGGATGTATTCTTACAAGGAGTGTAGTCAATGGTTAGCAGTGAGCTTTAGATCAGGTAATGTGAGATAGTTTCGTATATCTTCCATATACTTGTGTGGACCATCTCCACTTCATCTGAAGTCATCCTTGACATTCATGGATTGTAAGCAGCAGTCAAAAATCAACTTGAAGACTGTCCCAGCCAGTTGGTTTATCATGAGGGATGTAAAAAATAAATCTTGTTATTTGTATAACTTCAACTTATTCCGCAGCGCTTTCACATAATTTATTTATTACCCCCCAGCAAGCTGGGTACTTATTTTGCCCACCTCGGAAGGATTTAGTCAACTTTGAGACCCATGTGTCTTGCGTGCAAGAGCTAAAAGAGCTCGACAAAGCTAAATGCATAAATTACCATACATGGTTGCTGATTATGATTGCTGGAGGTCTTTTGGACCCATTGCTGTAATTTGTGACAGATTACGAGATACCGGTCTACTGAAAACCCCCACCTGACTCACAAAACATCACTGCACGACCAGACAAAGGGCGTTGGGCCCAATTTGCTTCAAATCAGTTGTGAATACTGTGGTTTATTTGAGCAGGTCTGAACAGTTTTACAACCAGCTAACACCGGAAAAAAGAATATATTGCTTTTCCCCCTAAGACTAGGCAACATGCCACACCTCCTCCGACTCACTGGAACTGTTTATGGAAAAGCCAACTGTGAGCAAGGGGTTATGGCTGCCACGTTCCCTGGACTTATCCACATGCAATATGAAATTTAAAGCAGAAAGTGCATGCCAATAATTCATATACTCTGGATGAACTCAAGGAAAACATCACAAACACTATCCGCAACATCACCGTTGAAGAGCTGCAGGCAGTATCAGCCAACATGTTGTAATATTCCCAGGGGTACATAGAAGTGAACCGGGACCACCTCCAGCAACTGTTGTAACATGTGGATAAATCAATAAAGCTTTGGAAAAAAACAACTTATCTTCCAGTATTGTCGGAATTGGGCTATTTTCCCTTGGCCAACCTGTAGTTTTAGAATACCTGGAGAGCTGGAGGTTCAAGCTCATTTCCATATGAGTATGTCTTTGTGTTTGAAGAAGGGAAATTAGATTCTGGAGGCCGCTACTAAGGATCATGGATTGATGTGAGCTGTAAAAACGTTGGCTCGACAAAAATATAATAAATCAAATAAATCAATACATAAAATACCAACTCGAGACCCCAAATGTCTCCTGAAAGGGCGAAGAAAAGGAAACATCTCTGTAAATATCATCTATTATCCCGTTCCCTCTGGTTTCATAAAAATTACCTAACTGAGATGCGCTGACTAGTTGCATTCGTCATGGGGCATTTCACTTTATTTAGATTACACTTTTCTAATTTGCCCTCAGAGATCTCATTATGCAAGACATTTCTCGTCTGCTTTCAGGAAAACCATTCGGAAGACGGTTCTTCTCCGTGTCCTTCTTGTTTTGTTGCATGAAACGCTAAAAGATTAATGGAGTTGAGGACTAGAACGGAGCTTTCATCACGGCGACAGGTGGTCTACGTGTCGATACAGCGGGAAATCATTCTCTTATCTGGCCCTTTAGCCCTTACGCTT
This sequence comes from Eleutherodactylus coqui, assembly GCF_035609145.1. Taxonomy (NCBI): domain Eukaryota; kingdom Metazoa; phylum Chordata; class Amphibia; order Anura; family Eleutherodactylidae; genus Eleutherodactylus; species Eleutherodactylus coqui. The sequence continues at coordinate 18,810,207 of NC_089847.1, read as the reverse complement.
CTGCAGGACTGGATGTAAAAGCAGCATCCCCAACATATATTTTCTCAGAATTGGTTTGCTAATTCATAGAAGGTAAATCATAAATGTCTTCACTTGACTGCCACATCCCACCAGTGGGCCGTAATTATTCTACGGTACATTACTCTTCCACTGCTCTCGGCTTCGACAAAGGTTTTCTGATTGTACCAGGTGGGAGATTAGTAGATAATGCTGCATTTAAATATTTCCTTTTAATAAAGGAGCTCTCGGTACAGAGAAGACAAATTTCTTTTGTAGACCACATCATGCTGGTAATAAGAAAAGATGGATTCATACCGCTGAAGAAAGAGGGGTGGAAATCATCAGTTTTTCTTAGGAATACTACTTCACAAATAGCTAGTTTTTAACATTATTTTACAGTTCACAAACTGGTACAATCTGCATAGCAATTTGTGTAAACTGTTACTGCAGTTTGTATTATACTCCAGAGCTGCATTCACAATGCTGCAGATTTTTAGTTACAGACAACCATCAATACTGTTGTCAGACACAACCTAAGGCCTCATGTCCACGGGGAAAATCAGGCCGGCTACGGATTCTCCATGGAGAATCCGTAGCGGGTCCCTCCTGCCCCGCGGACATGAGCGCTGAAAATAAGAATAAACTTACCCGCAGCGGACCGGGCAGGTCTTCTCTTCTTCATGGCCGGATCTTCTTTCTTCGGCCGGCGGATGTGCTCGGCACGCCGGCCGCGTGCATGCGCCGGGCACATCCACCGGGCCGAAGAAAGAAGATCCGACCATGAAGAAGAGAAGACCTGCCCGGTCCGCTGCGGGTAAGTTATTCTGATTTTTGGTCTTTCGCTGATCCGGACGGCTTCCATAGGCTTCAATAGAAGCCTGCGGGAGCCGTCCCCACGGGAGACCCGCACGAAAATGGAGCATGTCCATTTTTTTCATGCTCCATTTTTTTTAATTCACTTTTATTGACCATCCGCGGGTATTTATCTACCCGCGGGTGGTCAATGCATCCCTATGCCGCGTGTGGGTGATCCGCTGCGTATTTAAAATCATATTTTGCCCGTGGACATGAGGCCTAAGAGTAGCGATGAAGGTACTTTTACAAAGTTTGGTTTGGCTGTTTTCCTGAACTTTTGCAAAAAGTTTCGGTTCGATCCGAATTAGTTCTAACTGAATCAGAAGTTCACCAAAAACCACCAAGTTGGTGCATAACACTGTCTAAGAGCCATAAAAGCCATGTATAACATTCTTAGGGCATTATAGAGGGCTTTTATTAGCCTTGTGTGGTGCAGAAATGCAGTCTTAAGCTCTCGCTCACAACCTGGAGGTTGTGAGTCCAATCTCCACATGGCTCAGGTAGCCGGCTTAAGGTTGACTCAGCCTTTCATCCTTCCAAAGTTGGGAAAATGAGTACCCAGCTTTATGGGGTGCAGAGTCAGAGCTAAAGACTCATGGGCCAGGGTGCTAAAGTTTATCTTGGGGCCTCCAACTTTTCTTAATCACTTAGCGCAAAGGCGTAACCTGAAGCTCCTGGGCCCCAACTATAATGCTTTATTCATAGTCCTGGGCTTCCTGTATGGAGAAGAGAGGCCTTATGAGCCCCCATAAGGCTCCTGGGCCCGGGTGCAACCGCATCCCCTATAGTTACGCCAGTGGTGGCGGGTAATAAATAAATTATCTGAATGCATTGTGGAATAGGTTGGTGCTCTACAAATAACAAGATTTATTTATTGTATTTTTATAGCTCTTAAACATACTGTATTGTGGGTTGCTTGTCCTTTAAGAGCCGGTGAGGAGCAGAGTTGTGACGCTTGGTTAGCCAAAAAGTATCATGAGATCAGGAGGAATTGATATAAGCAGGAGAGTTTTGCAAGCAGGAACAGTCAGTCAGGAGTCTAGTATAAGTTGGAATGCTGGTCTTCTGGACACTGTAGGAAGGTACGCTGTAATCGAAAGTGCAGGATATTGCGCTTGCTTTCCTATTGTCTTATTGGAGGTATGGCTGACCAATCCTAGAGTACTGTCCCATTGTCGGCAGCACATTATTGTCTAGAATGTCAGGGTACACCTCCATGATCATGGTTCTTGTCACTACAACCAACAGAGCAAGACCATGCCACGTAACACATCCCTAGACCATAACAGAACCTCTGCCGTACCTACCTGTTGGCACAACATACTCAGGCAAAAGGTGTTCCCCGGGTGTCCTCCATACTTGGGTATATCCATCTGATGTGAAGATAAAGTAGCGTGATTCATCACTCCATAGAACGTTCTTCTATTGCTCAACCGTTTGATATTGACGCTCCTTCCACCATTGTAGCTTGGCCGATGCATTCATGATGGATGACTCGTGCGCAGCGGTATAACCCGTATATCCAATAGTGTGCAGTTCCCTTCACAAACAATGGCTGACATTTCCAAGCATCTGCATCTTATGTAGCACAGTTTAGGACACATGACACGCTAATAAGACACGATTCTTTCTAGTGATAGGGGGGTCCAAATACTTTGGGTAGGATAGTGTATTATAGGACTCCAATAGAGGTGTATGGGGTCCCTAGTGTACCTCTGTATGCCTCCAATTTAATATATGTTGCCTATATAAATATGCCACCATTGGACTCATGTATGGAGGTATTGCCCACTAGAAGCCCATGGAGGTTGTGCAGCTCCATACTAGAGTCCTTTAGGGATATATAGAAAGATGTTCAAAAAGACCTCTGACCTTTTGAGGAAAAAAAGCTACATTTTCTTATAGATTTTGAGCTAGATTCCCTGATCCCTCTGACAAGCTACTTCGAGAGCCTTTTGTTTTGTAAGTAAATCTCAGAATTAATTTTTTTTCTCGTTAAATAAGTATCCACTTGGGGTTTGTGTCTGTACAAAAATCAATTAATTCTGAGACACGTTTAATTAGTTATTTTAAACCCTGATGGAACCTTTCAGTCTTCATGTCTTTTCCTGAGTGCAAAGTGCAAATGAAACTTTCTCGGGGCTGACAGATAATTATCAAAAAAGTTTCCATCATTGTAAATATTCGAGCGTAGGTAATGAAGTTGGCCCAAGCTGAATTGTTTTGTTCACTTGTTAACAAGTAGTGCGACCATTTCCCAATCATTCATCCTACTGACAGGCCAATAATGGGACTGACCACGCCATGCGTCCGTATTGCTCTAAATCTATACAAAGATCTGATTAATACAGCAGCTAGAATTGATGCTCGTCAGATTGTGAGGGGGATGCTGTCTGACAACCCCATATGAAAGGCTGCAAATGTTAGTTGGCGAATCCCCAGAAACCAGTCTGTTTCATAAGAATGTTCTATCCAATCCTGCCATGCTGTTCACTGTCTTAGCTGGCACTAGTAATCAGATTTTTGTAACAGTGTACTTAAATGAACACCAACAGCTATATAATATTGGAATATTGTTAAAAAATGTCCACTTCTCACCATGGACACGCTAAAGACAATCAGTATCGCCCTCATTCATTCCCGGCATGACTACTGCAACTCTCTGCTAATTGGCCTTCCCCGCACCATACTCTCCCCTCTCCAATCCGTGCTAAATGTGGCAGCTAGACTCATCTTCCTATCCAGCTGCTTCTCAGACGCCTCTGCATTATGCCAGTCACTGCAATGGCTGCCCGTCCACTACAGAACTCAATTTAAACTCATCACCCTCACCCACAAAGCTCTCCATGATGGCGCACCACCGTACATCGCCTCCGTCCTGTCCGTACATCACCCAGCTCGCACACTCCAACCCACTAACACACTCAGACTAAACGCCCCTCTAATACAATCCTCACATTCTCACCTCCAGGACTTCTCTAGAGCAGCACCGGTCTTCTGGACTGCGCTACCCCAAAACATCCAAACAATCCCTGACGCACAGAACTTCAGACGCGCTTAAAGATGTACCTCTTCAAAGAAGCATACTAAACCTCCTAATCTAGGCCCCCACAATATGCCCCCTGCCCCTCCCTATGGCTCCCCACACTTTCCACTTTGCCTATCCTGTACATCTCCTGCCCCTGTACCTCCTGTATCACCCCCACCCCGTTTGTTTCCAAACATTTGAATACTATATGTAATTGGCGGATTGTTTGTATTCTCCATGTTCTCTGAAAGCGCTGCGGACTAAATATGCAAATAAAGATTATTATCGTATTACAGTATTGTAATCCATTGAGCTATCACAATGCACGGTAGGATCAGTTAAAGGGGTCGTCCAAGCTAGGTAAAGGGCATTTCAATGGGTTCCCCATGGTGTACAATACCATAGCAGCTCATACTCTATTCTCCCTGCTCACCCCTTGCCAGTGGCTCTGGGTCTCCCTGCTGCCATCATCTTTATAGGCTGTAGTCAGCCTGAGCCATCTCCTAACAAGCTGCTGCAGCCAATGACAGCGCTCAGCAATAATAGCTGAGCGTTGTCATTGGCTTCAGCAGCAGGTTTGCGGGACATCACAAGCTGACTGCAGCCTTTATACGAACAGCACACCGGAAATCAGAGCCATCGGCGGAGATGCGCAAGGGGGGAGAGGTGAGTATCAGCTGCAGTATTATTTCACACCATGGGAGACCTGTTAATATGCCATTTATGTAACTCGGACAGCCCCTTTAAATTCTGGGAAGTAATAACTGTGGGGCCCCATATCAAAAGTTATAATGTGGCCCCACTTCACCATAATTGAAATCAGCAGCAAATTCAACGTATATAAGGTTATGACTATTTTGGTCTTCCAAATGCACTGGGACAGTAAAAAGTGATGTCACATACAGGCATTGTATATACAGTGATGTCACAACAGAGATTTGGAGCACAGTGATGTCACATCACAGTACAAAGATAATGCACACAGTTATAAGGGGGCCCTGTAACTGGTTTGGGGTTTCCCCGGTGAGCATGGTGGTTACGGGAATACCTCACATAGGGTCCAGGAGGCAACATGTATGCTTTCAGTAAAAAACTTTAATGAAACATAAAAATAAAGCAAACCGTTTAAGTCCTACTCCAGTGTGAATCAGGACCATGTACCAGTTGGCTATTGGAGAGGATCTGCATAAGCAATGTTGTGTAAAAAGTCCAGTATCCATGTATGAGGTTTCTCAAAAATCCTTACCAGGAAACCAGGATTTCATTCTAACTCATTCTTTTCCTATGTAACAGGTTTCTAAACAGTCCTTAACTGGTCCCCAGTAATGTAGCGTCCGGTAGCTCTGTATCACATCTACACTTTTTTGGCGAAGGGAGGAAGGGATCGAAGAGATAGAGGTCTAGAGGACTCACCAATGCTTGTGTTTAGCTCAGCCTTCATACAAAAAAAAAGTTTGTCCCATTGAGGAGCTCTCATTTGTAAAGCTAATCCTGTTCACCGCAGTTCCTCTCACATCAGGGAGTTTCTTTTGCTCCTCACTCAACAGCAAAGATGCTCAGACTCCTCATACTGCAGCATAGCTGGACAGACACAGAGGAGCATCCCCAGCTTCGCACACTGCAGTATAGCTACACAGACACAGCAGAGCATGCCCAACTCCTCACATTGCAACTTAGCTGCACAGACACAGCAGAGCATGCCCAACTCCTCACACAGAAGCATAGCTGCACAGACACAGCAGAGCATGCCCAACTCCTCACATTGCAACTTAGCTGCACAGACACAGCAGAGCATGCCCAACTCCTCACACAGAAGCATAGCTGCACAGACACAGCAGAGCAAGCCCAGCTCCTCACACAGAAACATAGCTGCACAGACACAGCAGAGCAAGCCCAGCTCCTCACACTGCAACATAGCTGCACAGACACAGCAGAGCAAGCCCAGCTCCTCACACTGCAGCATAGCTGCACAGACACAGCAGAGCATGCCCAGCTCCTCACACAGAAACATAGCTGCACAGACACAGCAGAGCATGCCCAGCTCCTCACACAGAAACATAGCTGCACAGACACAGCAGAGCAAGCCCAGCTCCTCACACTGCAGCATAGCTGCACAGACCCAGTAGTGCATGCCCAGTTCCTCACACTGCAGCATAGCTGCACAGACACAGCAGAGCATGTCCAGTTCCTCACATAGCAGTCTAGATGTACAAACTACTTCCTGTCTCTTCTTCCTGCTCAGCTCTGTTCCTGGTTCCCTCTCCATTTTAAAGTCAAAGTAGTTTGCAAATCACTGACACAGCAGAATATCAAATTAACACTAAGGCCGTCTGCACACTGCAGAGACAGATTTCACATGCGGAATCCCGCAGTAGAATCCGTCTCTGCTAGTTTCTTTTTCTTTTGTACTGTGGATGGTCTGCACTGCGAGTCAGATAGTGCAGTACAGATTTTTTTTTTAAACTACTGCTTTTCCCGCTTAGCACACCAAGAGCCGGCAAAGGGGGCGGAGAAGGGGGAGGCAGTTAAGCAGAGCTAAACTGTCTGCCTCCGCCCGATGGTATCCTGGGCTCGGCGTATACTCGCTGGACCGGGTCATCTGAACGGCCACATAGATGGAAGATGCAGCCATGACTTGGTCACGGCTGCCTCTCATTCACGCAATTTTTGGTCGTGCTGTAGCCGTGACACGACCGACCAAACATCGCTGCACCCATGTGAAAGAGCCGTTAGTTTGTTGCATGGCTGGAAGGCCAATAAACTGAGTCGGCCAGCCTTGTGTTTGACATGTACGCTCTAACACATCCAACTATAGAGCAGCTTGGCAATGAGCCTAGTCTCTGTAATATTCTAGAACTGTTGGGAGGAAAAAATGTATGCAGAAAAACCAAGCACTCAGGGGACCCACCAAAATATGTCCATCAGTGAAAAAGGAACAAACAAATAGAGCTAACTTACTCCATTGTGGGGGGCTACTGGTATTAATCAGACAGCCCCCTCCCAGGTGGCCGTCAGTCAGCAAACCAAGGTCCTTTCTGGGTTTAAAACGCAGCAATTCCAAAATCGGCAAAAGATTCTCCATCTACCAATTAAGGCAATTAAAATAACTTTTAATAAACTTTAAATAAAGATGAAATGCAGAAATAGGTCCCCTGGCAATGCGTTCTGGAGGTAAAGGGGGCCTCCATTCTGAAGCCAGAAGTTAAAAAGTTATTTTAATTGGTCCCCTGAGCCCTGTTTTTTTTTGCAGACATGCAGGTATGATGCACTCAGTAGAGGAGTAATGTGCAAAATAAGAGTGCAGAGAAGAAATAATGTGCATAGAAGGAGTAACTATAGTATGAAGGAGTCTATAGTAAAACCTAGATGTGGCCTGATTCACTTCTCCATGTTCTCTTCCATTGTTTATAGTCATCAATAACTGCACCTTATAGCAGAATGGAAATAGGCCCTGTTGGTGATGTATAGCAGCTTCTGACAGCATCCCTGAAGAGCCTTACCCCATTCCTCATGGATAATGGCCTCCAGGTCACTACTATTCTTGGGTTTATGTGCTGCATCTGCCTTCTTCACATCCCATCAAAGTCTTTTTGGGGGCAGAAGTCAGCCAGCCATGACAGCCACTCCAGAATCTTCTAGGATCCTGAAACCAATCCTTGTTGGACCTTTAGGTATGCTTGGACTTATTATCCTGTTGGAAGGTCCAATGACCCCCAAGCTTCAGCTTACTCACACAAGGCATGACGTTTTCTCCTAGGATTTGTGTGGTGGTCCAGAGTTAGGTTCCCTCTAGTACGTGTTTGTCTACCCTGTGTGGATTGTCTGTGTGTGTGTCTACATTGTTGTTGGTCTTTTTGCCATGTATGTGGTGGCCTCTTTAGGTAGTCCTGAGGTCATTTTCTCGTGTTGGTGTCACTAAACTTGGTGGTGTCTGTGTGCCTGTCTCCCTAACCTGTTCAGTGTGGTGTGATTGGTGGATAGGTTGGGGGCAGAGTAAGTTGGTGTTGGTGTAGAGAGAGGAGAGAGAAGAATGTAGTCGGTGAAGGAGGACGTGTGTAATGGAGGCTGAGGCTCTGCCGCTTCCGCCTGGGCTAAGCCTGGGCCCATCTCATTTAACCATGGGATGCAACCCCTCAGGGGACCTGAAGTCAGAATAAGTTTCTGGACAAGGAGTCGGCCGTGAATGTTATGCACTCCCCTGCTTAACTACTTAGTGGAGGGACAGGATCAGCTCCACTGCTGCATGTTGGAGGTCAAGTCTGGCGTGAGTGACTGCCCGATAAATGCTGCTAGGTCAGCGAGGAAAGGGCTCAAAAGGTAGTGAAGCCAATTTTTTCATTATTACACATTTAAATGGGTGTGACCAGACTTTTACCTCACCCTGTATACCAGTGTCCATAACACAATGTGCCAATCTGCAGTACCACCAATGCCCAGTTTTAGTATCACAATGCCTATACACATTAAATAACTGTTGATCGAGTGCCATAAACTTGCATGCTAAAGCTTAATAACCCACTACCATACACTTCCTGGAGTTGGATGGCCACCTTACGCATTAGTTGGGCCACATACTGTAAATAGGTGGAATGGCTAGCTTTGTCTATTATGTACGAGCCTCTTTATACATCTCCTCTTTGGTTGTAGATGATAAACTACAAGGCTCTATTTCAGTTTCCCCTACACCATGCAGCCAAACAAACATTGCAGTAGACCACATGAAAGAACAATTTATTACCGAGAGCCGAAATCTGAACAGAGTGCAGATAAAGAGACCATATAGTAACATGAAACAAGAATGGCATCACCGCCGACATTGACGAATTACCCAATATGTTACTGGATTCACTTTCAAAGGCTTTTTTCCAGCTGGCCATAGACGATTGTTGTAACATTTACTTGGCTTTTTGAAATCTAAGCAGAGGTGCGACGGTCTGCAGACACATCGCGTCCTAATGAGATGCCAATGAGATATTCCTGGAAACACGACCGAAACTGTTTCATATTCATTTCACTGTTGGAAGCATCTGTAAATTATCAGAACTACTACCTCTCATGCACATAATTATATTCAACACAAAAAGAGAAGTATAATTTAAAAGCCGTCTCTCTCCGAACGTCCCGCCGCCTCAGACTTCTGTCTTATAAAATCCCTTTTAAGTACTTAGCAATACGTTTTATTGTTCTTCATAAAGAAATGTATTTCACAGTTATGACGCTGCCCAAACCCATATGTTTAAGTTTAACTAAATGTATCTGGATGCAGGAATGAAAAGGTGTAATCAAGGCTTACCACTGAATCAAATCCATCTCCGTTCTGAAGGAAGCGCCAATGGCCTGAGCACAATATAGTAACATAGTTCGTAAGGCCGAATGAAGACAATGTCCATCTAGTTCAGCCTGTTATCCTCCTGTGTTGTTGATCCAGAGGAAGGCAAAAAAACCAAGAGCAGAAGCCAATTTGCCCTTTTGGGAAAAAAATCCTTCCCGACTCCCTAATGGGAATCAGACTAATCCCTGGATCAACCCCTAATAGTTCCTAGCTGCCTGTAAACCCGGATTAACAATTAACCTAAGATTTATGACCTATAATATCCTTCCTCTCCAGAAAGACATCAAGTCCCCTTTTAAGCTCCTCTATAGATTTTGCCATCATCACTTCCTCTGGCAGAGAGTTCCACAGTCTAACTGCTCTTACAGTAAAGAACCCCTTTCTATGTTGGTGATGAAACCTGCTTTCCTCTAACTCTAACAATGGCGCTTGGCATTGAACATTGAATTAAATGTCGATCCATTTCCTATAAATTTATATAGAGCCAAGATAGTTCAAGTCAACATAAACTCCATCATCTCTATCTGTTGACCTGGATTGGAAGTCCATGTAGATATTGGCCTGGAGAGATTTGGATCCAGTGGTGCCACGGGTACTCAATGAACACAATGGGGTTTGAGTTTTTAAACTCCTTGATGACCCATAATTTAACTATGTCGTAGGTCTTGGGAAGAATGTTTACCAAGCATGGTCTGAAGCCAAATCCACTCCATGATCATCAGGCGATGGCTGTGTCTACCAGCTGACACCAACCCCTCCAATCATGGCTGTTTTTTTGTGGCATCTTAGCCATTAGCAGGGAATGGCCCTCCATTATTCCATCAGTCTTTCCATGATGCGATCACAGGGTGTTGATGGATTGTCAGTGGCAAGGCTTAATAGGCTACCATTGAAAGTACATTATAAAAATATTACAGTATATTGTACATGCGATCAAGTGATCAGAAGTTCAAGATCCCTAGGGAGCTAAAAATAAGTTTAATAAAATGAAAAACATAAAACATTCAAAATGAATGCCCTTGTTTTAACTCTGTATTAATACACTAGAGGACAATACAAGGATCTCTCCCATGATCTGTTTGTACCCAGGACTGTGACAGTAACAAGCGGGAATCCTCTATGTTTAGAGGAACGAAGGTTTCCTCACCAACACAGAAGAGGGTTCTTTACTGTAAGAGCAGTGAGACTGTGGAACTCTCTGCCTGAGGATGTGGTGATGGCAAAATCCATAGAGGAGTTTAAGAGGAGACTTGACGTCTTTCTAGAGTGCTATGATATTACAGGATATAGACATTAAATAACCAGCGGGGTTGTTGATCTGGGGCTTGGAGTCAGGTAGGAACTTTCAAATGTTGATTCGGGGATTATTCAGACTGCCATTATGGGAAGGATTTTTTTCCTCTAAATGGGCTAATTGGCTTCTGCCTCATTGTTTTTTGTTTTTTTTTTGCCTTCCTCTTGATCAACAAAGGGGGCGTGGAAACAGGCTGAACTAGATGGACATTGTTTCCCTTCAGCCTAATATTCTATGTTACTATGTTGCTCCTGACGATAGGCCATCAATTTTTAAAACTGGACAATCCCTTTAAGTATGGAAAGCACACAGGAAGAAAAATGGGTTGAGAATCAATCAAAAAGCTAATTATGTTTCGGTGTGTTTCTTGTTGGTATTGGATTGTGTTCCCAACGTTTTTGTAGTACCCCATGTTTTCATTTGTAGCGGTGCCCGTCCTTTTTTGCTATTATGAATCTAGCACAGGTAGTGATTCTCTTCTTTGGCAGGAGCCATATAAGTCAACTAACAAACTAGGACTTCTGCAGCAGAGAAATGGCTATAAGAAGCTGGTGGGATTTGTGTTTACCTGTCCAGTGAGCCATGTGAACGCCAACAAACTACTCTTCCTTGACCAAAGTGTTTACATACAGAAGTAGGGCAGTAAACTTAATATAGTGCAGTACTCCATAGAAGTAGCATCTTAGGTTAGCCTCACAGATCAGATAGTGGTGTGGCGAGGATTAGCCACACGAGTGGAAGATGGTACTGCCTTAGGTTGGCCTTACAGATTGGAAGATGGTAGTAGCGTAGGTTAGCCTCACAGATCAGTAGGTGCTGGAATCTTATGTTAGTCTCACAGATCAGATAGTGGTGGTAAATTAGGTTAGTGTCACAGCTCGGATGATGGTGGTTCCTTAGGTTAGCCTAACAGATCGGATGATGGTGGTTCCTTAGGTTAGCCTTACAGATCGGATGATGGTGGTTGCTTAAGTTAGCCTTACAGATTGAATGATGGTAAAACTTTAGGCTAGCCTCACAGATTGGAAGATGGTGCTACCGTAGGTCACCCTCATAGATTGGTAGGTATTGGCATCTTAGGTTAGCCTCACAGATAGAACGATCATAGTATCTTCGGTTAGCCCCACAGATCAGTTGATGGTCGTAAATTAAGTTAGTGTGACAGATCAGAAGATAATGGTACCTTTTTAGCTTAGTCTTACAGATTGGATGATAGCGAGATCTTAGATTAGACAGATCAGATGGTGGTGGTAAATCAGCGTAGTGTCACAGATCAGATCAAATCAAGGTTGTATGTTAGGTTCGCCCCACAGACTAGATGGAAGTATATTAGGTCAGCTCAAAAGATCAGATATTGGTGGTAAATTAAGTTACTATCACAGATCGAATGGTGGTGAAATCTTTGGTTGACCTCAAAAAACGAATGGTGGCAAAATGTGAGACTAGCCACACAGATATCATGGTGGTGGGAGCTTAGGTTAGCCTCGGTTAGTTTCCTCCACCATACCACAAGTATTGGTGTCCTGCAAAGTACCAACAAAGATAGAAAAAAAGGAGCATTAACAGGTTCAAGGTGGTGTGCAAAGAAGGGGTAGAAAGTGTACAAACAAGCATAGCCTGTGGATATAGGGTTATAACGGGTTGTAGTAGTGTGAACATACACAAGGAGATGGATGGAGAAATAGATAGAGAAGATATTAAATAAATAGAATCAGATTAATATTGAAAAACTCGTCTTCGAATAGCTTTAATCCCCAATAAGAAAGACTCTATTATTTTGAACTGACGGCTTTTATGTTTTTCCTATAGGTGTTTTTTTTTTTTTACTGCTCTTGAGAGATTTACGGTTTTTGAATACTATTTCCCAGCTCAGTCTTTCCGACAATCTATCACGAGAGGCTGTTGTTCAGGAATAATATCTCCACTATTTACTTGTTTTAGTTGTAGGAAATGAGCTCCGCGTCTCGAAGCAAATCCATTCTTTGCGTTGTTTTAGGTGTTTTGTATAATATATTCAGACTTTCTTTATTCTGTTGAAATGTGAAAGAGAAAATTTAACTTCTTGCGTTTTCTTTTCCTTTAGTTTCAAGCCACAGTAAAAGAAGGAGTAACTGGCATCATGGTTAATCTGACGGTCAACGATAAGGATGACCCCAACACTGGAGCATGGAAAGCAGTCTACACCATCATCAATGGCAACCCTGCACAGAGCTTTGAAATTCATACGAACCCCAACACAAACGAGGGGATGCTCTCTGTGGTTAAGGTAAGCCGCCATTGTATTTAATGATTCCCATATGCACCAGATAGGCGTCAGTCCAAGCTGGGGTTCGACCAGGGCCATCCATATCAGATCAGTGGGGGTCCAATTCATGGGTCTCCTGCAAATTAGCTAACTGAAAAGGTCATGGATGAAGTGAATGAGGATGCGTTGCAATACCACATACAACCTGTAGACAGGTGTGACGCTGTTTTGGGGAGAAAACTATCATGTTTTTGTTTTCAATTCCCTGATAATCCCTTCTACCTCTTCACGCCTTAGCATGTCCATTTACTTCCTCGGCATGCTGGGCTTCTATGGAGCAAGAGCCAATTCACCTCCATGCAAGCGCTGTTAAGCCTTTAATCCTTTCCAATCCACTGTCTGACCTCTGAAGACATTATGATTTAAGGCTGTACAGCTCCGATGTTGGAAGACATCCATCGGGGTTCTCTTACTGTATATTGCCAGCCTCTCTGCTGTCGGTGCCTATCCAACGTGTCATCTCATGCAGTACTGGCTTTAGCCAGCAGATAGCGCCGTTGTATAATGGCAGAAAAAGAATAAGCCCCCTAGGAAAACCAGAATACAAATTGGATTGGAAAGGGTCAAATGCCCCTATTGGTGTTTGAGGGTCTTGCACAGCTGCCCCGTGATGAGATCGCAGGGTGTTGTTCAGTGGCCATGGCAGTCTGGGGCCTTCGGAAGGCTCCCAGGGCTGATGTTATTGATTGCCTATCAAGGCTAGACTGCTGGTCAGTATAATGTAAGTGAAAACAATCTAAACATGAAAAAAGTTTTTTTCTATTATTAAAGAAAATAGAAGGTAATAAAAGTTTTAAAAAAAATTCTCACTTTTATAATAAAAAAGTACAATAAAAAAAGCATATTTGGTATTGCCCCATCTATCAAAGTAACACTTTATGTATCCCGCATGGTGAACGTGGTCAGAAAAAAGTACACAACGCTAAAACTGTGCTTTTTTTTTAAGGCCCTCCTTCTCTCAGAGAAACATTTACAAGTAGTGATTGAAAAGTAATCTGAACTCAATAGTGTTAGTGGAGCAACAGCTGCAACGCTATGCAGCCGGCCCACTAGCCTGGAGACATGACAGGTCCTCTTTAATGAATCATGATAAAACGTAAGCTGGCAATCCAAATTTAATTTTTAATTGCAGCCGTGAAACATCCGGTTGTTCTGTTTTAAGAAATGCAGATTTTATGTTCCTGAAAAGTATCAACTATTTCAATTAATTCACCCAAAAAGTTATTTGCAGTTGCTACTGAGCGGGCTGAAATGATTTCGGAGCTTTATTTTTCCTTTCACGAGAACGTGGCAATTATTTTGTTAAGGCCGTTATTTGCTGTGTCAAAAATAGAAGCTGATAGAAAATGCTAATTATTGTACCGAGCAAAACGTTCCGAGATGGAATGTACAAAGTAGAAATTTGGTTTAATGGCATTTGATGAACTTTTCTACTTTTTTGTGTCACCCGCGATTAAATATTATCAGCCCCAGTAATGGGGAAGGTCAGCAGGGTCCCTAATAACGCAAGTACATTGTTCTCTCCTAGTTAGGCAGTGGCTTCCTCCATGGGAATATCCAAGAAGAGGCCTTGTGATGTTGAGCACTCAACAATGTTCAACCAAGTCGTCAACGCAAGGGCAGAAGGCTTGTCTTGGGCGAAGCTTGAGCACTTGCTAGAAGTCATGATTAGTGTTCAACCAGGGTTCCTTAGGCCCACCATCTGTACAGAGCACGTCCACTTTTAATCGCATGGTAATTAGAGATGAGCGTGTATACTCGCTAAGGCACTACTCGCTTGAGTAATGTGCCTTAGCCAAGTATCTCCCCGCTCGTCCCTAAAGATTTGGGGGCCGCCGCGGCTGACAGGTGAGTTGCGGCGGGGAGCAGGGAAGAGCAGGGGGGAGAGAGATCTCCCTTCTGTTCCTCCCCGCCGCTCCCCGCCCCCTGCCGGCCTCCGAATCTTTAGGGACGAGCAGGGAGATACTCGGCTAAGGCACATTACTCGAGCGAGTAGTGCCTTAGCGAGTATACTTGCTCATCTCTAATGGTAATCTTTGTTGTTATGACCATACACAGCGAACACATCATCAGTAACGTCTGACTGGTTATTTGTAAATCATCCCATAAGAAACTGATCCTAGTGGTAAGCGTTTGCTTCAAAGTCCCCTGCAAATGGGGTTGTCTACTGTTGGGTCCCTATTGTATTAGAGCCTATTATTGCCTCAGAGTCTGGGTCCTTTGGAAGATCCTCTGGTACTCGGTTAGGCCAATTCGACCCTGATATTGATCTCAGGTAGCAACATTTTTTTGCAAGCGCAGTCTACTCGAGACATTTTGCCCTCTACCTTGCACAATGGGATTAATTCAGAAATGTTAGGTCATTGCTGTACAAGCTTGGCATAATACCCTATATGAAAAATCAATTCTATGTTATAGTAGTAGAGAAATCTGCTCACTGGTCCCTTTAAACCTGTTTTAGGATATAGAATTTGGTGATCCCTCATATACACCATAATTCTTATAAACTGTTTTGAGTAAGAAAAGTAGAAAACTTAACAGTCCCAGAAGAAGGGTGGTTTGAACCACAGAGTTTTTGGAAAAACGTCACTATAGGTTTTATGAAGTTCTTTGAGCCAAAGCTGAAAGTGGATCCAGTGGGAAGGATAAGTAGAAGTCCTTCCTTTAGATTTCCTATGCCTTATGAATCTGCTTCTGGCTTTGGCTCAAACAACTGAATGAAAAACTGCTGAAAAAACCTGCAACGTTTTTCCAAAAAAACTCTGAAACGACCCCTGAAAATCTGTATGGGGTGTGTCTGATGATATAGCAGAGGCAGGGCTTAATAGGAAAACACTGAGCGGCATAATACACTGCAGTACAGAAGTATACAAGTGATCACATGATCAAGCCACCTAGTAGAAATTTAAAAGACTCGGGATTGTAAAACATTTAGTAAAATGTTTCAAAAATATCAAGAGTTCAACTCCTCCCTTCATTATGTAATAATGTAAACAATAGAGAATGCCCCATCCATAAGAGTCCTAGCTATTAAAATATCCCAGAATTTATTCCACATGGTGAACCCTGTTAAAAAATTAAAAATCCAAAATTGTTCTTTTTGAATTTTTTTTATTTTGCAACAGTAGTAAGACATAACTAAAATGATCTAAATTTGCCATAGCTGTAATTTCACCGATCGGCGGCATGAAGTTCACATATCACTTTTATTGCTCAGTGAACATTGTAAGTCAAAACCCAATAAACAATGGCAGAATTGTTTTGTTTTTCCATTCTACCTCACAAGAACCTTTTTGAAAGTTTCTCAATGCACATTAAATGGTGCCAATAAAAAAAAAATCAATGCAGTGAGTACCTTCAGTGATCAACAAGAGGAGTAAGAAGAGTATTGGGAGATGCCAGTGAGCATCAGAGGTGGAGATAGCGATCTCCCAGTCTGAGTTCCGTAGTGGGCTGATGTAAAATCTCCTATCTTGTCGTGGTCCGCAGTGTGGTGCCACAGACTTTCCAGGAGCAAAGGCTTGGCACTAATGGTGCATGTGTGGCACCATTGGGTGGTAGAATGAAGGACGTCTGAGTATCCCTATGTGAGTGACCCAGGAGTGAAGTGGCGCAGCTTCTTCATATGGTTGGCCAGTGCATTCGACAGTGAGTGAGTGGATGGACTGATAGCCAATTTCTGCATATGGTGAGAACATATATTATATTGTCAACATCAAGTGTGTATCCTGTGAATGTGGTGAAGTAACCGTCAAGAGGTTTTACAAGTGTCAGGACTGGAGGCTTTCAGGTCCTCCGCGCACGCACCGCCGGTCCTATCACCTGGGCTGCAGAGGTGCGGCGCAGGGGACCCCCGTTTTTTGCGACTTCCCCTGGCCGCCGTAATCCTGGACAGCAGCTCTGGGCTTGCGCTCCCGTGCTCAGAGAGCAGGTGCCTAGGGGGGACGCAGCGGGTGCCGTCCTGCACCACGTTCCTGTTGCCATGATACCCGGGCGCGCTTGCTCTGTCTCTGCCTGTCTTTAGCAGGCACCTGGGCTGTTTCTCCCAGCGTCCTGTGATTGGGTCCTGTTGCTGTCAGTCTCCCCGCCCCACTCAGCTGCTGGGGCGGGAGTTCTGACAGCATTTAAACTGTTCGGTTTCCTACAGTCCTTGCCAATTTGGTCTCCAGCTACACCCGTGTTACCTTGCATTGATGCCCTGTTTTGACCTGCTTGCTTTGGAACTGACTGTACCGCGTTCTTTCCTGTTACCGACCTGAATTGCCTGACCTGCTTTCGTGTTTGTTTGTTTTCCTGTATTTGACTGTGAGTCTGACTCCTGCCCCGCATTCCTAGTGAGCCTAGGGACTGTCGCCCAGTTGTTGCCCTAGGGCCTAGCCTAGAGAGGCAAGTAGGTAGAGGCAGGGGTTGCAGATAGGACTAGGGACTTCCACCTGCCCGGACTCCAGTCGTGACAACAAGTTTGTAATCACCAATCATGTTGCCTTCGATAAAGAAGTGAGTTAAGTTAACTTTCTGCCTCTGTTCATGTATGTCATCTATGTGAAAAATTTTGGCCCGTAACCCATTCATGCATGAATGGTAACTGAAAGGTAAAAAAAAAGTTATGGCACTTGGAAGGCAAGGATACCATGCTTGCCAAATTACCAAATAGGTGGATTCCCAACTGGCCGAGTGATCGTACTCTAAGAGTGGTCATAAATGGCTGCACATCTAATTAGAAAAATGTCTCCAGTGGGGGACAACAAGGCTCTCTCCTGGACCCAGTGTTGTTCAACATTTTTATAAATGATCTAGATGAGGGAATTGAGGAAAACTGATCAAATTCACCAATGCCACAAAGTTAGGAGGTATAACTAACACTAGAGAGGAGAGAGAGAGGATTCAAAAAGTTGAACAGTGGGTAGTGACTAACAGAATGGCATTTAACAGGGGCGTATCTATAGGGGATGCAGGGTTGCGGTTGCACCCAGGCCCAGGACCCTTGGGGGGCCCATAAGACCTCTTTTCTCCATATAGGAAGCCTAGTAGTATGAATAAAGCATTATAGTTGGGGATCCTGTTACAGATTTTGCATCGTGGCCCCGAATCTTCAAGTTACGTCTCTGTTATTTATTAGGGAGAAATGCAAAGTCCTATGTCTTGGCAACAAAAAGACAAAAAGCACACATGGAAGAAATTGTGCTAAGCAGCAGCACATGTAAAAAAAAGACTTGGGTATACTAATAGATCCTAACTGAACATGAGTCAACAGTGTGATGCAGCAGCTAAAGAGGCAAACACAATTCTGGGATGTATTAGGAGAAGCATAGAGTCTAGATCACGTGAGGTAATTATCCCCCTCTACTCTTCCTTAGTCAGACCTCATCTGGAATACTGTGTCCAGTTCTGGGCACCCCACTTTAAAACAGACATAGACAAGCTGGAACAAGTTCAGAGATAAGTTACCAAGATGGTGAGCGGTCTGCAAATCATGTCCTATGAGGAACGGTTAAAGGATCTGGGAATGTTTAGCTTGCAGACGAGAAGGCTTAGAGGAGACTTAATAGCTGTCTACAAATATCTGAAGGGCTGTCACAGTGCAAAGGGATCAGCCCTATTCTCATTTGTACAAGGAAATACAAGAAGCAATGGGATGAAACTGAAAGGGAGGAGACACGGATTAGATATTAGACAGTGAGGGTGATCAATGAGTGGAACAGGTTGCCACAGGAGGTGGTGAGTTCTCCTTCAATGGAAGTCTTCAAACAAAGGCTGGACAGACATCTGTCTGGGATGATTTAGTGATCCTGCACTGAGCAGGGGGTTGGACCCGATGACCCTGGAGGCCCCTATTATATGATTTTAAAAAAAAT
Source organism: Eleutherodactylus coqui (assembly GCF_035609145.1). Classification (NCBI taxonomy): domain Eukaryota; kingdom Metazoa; phylum Chordata; class Amphibia; order Anura; family Eleutherodactylidae; genus Eleutherodactylus; species Eleutherodactylus coqui. The sequence continues at coordinate 18,791,538 of NC_089847.1, read as the reverse complement.
GCAGAGTGCTAAATAATTATACATTTTTGGCTTTTTCTCTTTTTTGCTCTTTTAATGCAAAAGTGTTCCCCAACATGACAGGGCAGGGCTAGTGATGAATGAGTAAGACATCAATGGTTTTTGAATGCATTAACCCTCTTTTATATGCATTCTTCAAAATAGTATAGAATCTCGTATCTAGTCTAAGCAGTGTGATCCGACGGGCTCCCTTCGCTGATCCAGAGTGGGGGGATCGGCCCCACACGGCCCCCTCTGTTATGACACTGACAAACTGCCGTGAATTAAGAACGGGGCTTGTTCAGGTGACAGTTTATACTAAATGTCTGAAATATTCCGCTGTTCCTGGTAATTCTCATTCATTCTTAATAAAGCCTTGTTTGTGTTTGCCCTACAGAGCCGGGATACAAATGATGGTGCGTATGGCGGCTCATGCCGAGTCCCGTCTCATAATCAGAGCAATATTGAGTTAGGTTTTCATAAACATGAAGGAAGAACACAAATCAGGCCCGTGATACGATCTTCTGAGTGCGGCTCCAGGACCTAATAACATCTATCAGACGGCTGATTTTTCAAAACCTGGCGATAATTTACTGCGAACAGCATTTTTCGCATGGGAAATACGTGCAATATTAAAGAACAGGGAAATAATGCAACAAAAAGCTCCGGCAAATTCAATATAGCCCCTCACATGTAACTGTACGGCGGTATTTACATGGGCGACTATAGTGTGTGAGTTTTGTGCGTTGCGAGGTTATTTGCAATGGTCTCTCGCAGCGATGCTGGAAAATGGAAAGATCACAGAATGTTCTAGATTTTGGGCGATATTGCCTACTATTTCCTGTGGGAGTAAGGGCAAAAACAGATGGGCTTATGTACAACTACGCTTGCCACTACGGAGTGTGGTTGTACATGAACTGGTGTTTATTTATTTTTTACATTTTGGGCCAATCAAACTCCACGCCATATCGCACGAGTTTGAAAACATCAGCAGGAAGATAGGTCCTGCCCTTCTCGGACCAATAGTAAGAGTTCTATTTCTGTGCGCTTCTTCTTCAAAAATCACTAATTATTTTCCAGTGGAGTGTTAAAAAAATGCATTGTAAGTGCATTACGTGCGATTTATATGGAAGTACGATACGTTTTTAATGCAGGTTACTATGGGGACGGCATGTAAAAAACATCCAGGAAGTATAGAGCAAAGAAAATGTGAGATAAAAACTTTTAACATTTTACAATATTGAAACGGGGGTACTACGACAGAGTCCTCCATCCCAGGGTCGGAATCGGCTGATGTGTGTTGCAGTCTCCAGGGGGTCCAAGGGCCTACTTGTAGCTCAGTTTTTTTAGAGTGAAAACCGTAACGTGCAATACAGCATACATGAGGCTGTGGGAAAACCTAGTGTAAAAAAGCATAAACGAACGTGTACTTTTTTTGCAGGACACAATAAGGCGAGCTCAGGGTAGACAGAAGCATCCTGGGGAGCAGAAGGGAGGTGTACATTCACATTTGTCTATGTTTTTTCTAAAAAAACTATGTATAAGTCAAAGTATTCATTTTTAAACTTTTAGCAGTAGACAACGTAGTGTGAAAGATTCCTATATGGTGATTGAAGTGTACTGACAAAATCCGAAACCGACCTCTGGCTTTGCTCCTGACTATGATATCCGCCTCCTCCTCTGTATCGCAAACTGAGACCTACCAATTCCGACCTCTGGCTTTTCTCCTGGTTTTGATATCTGCCTCCTCTCTTGTACCGCAAACTGAAACCTACCAATACCGACCTCTGGCTCTTCTCCTGACTACGATATCTGCCTCCTTTTTTGTACTGCAAACTGAGACCTACCTATACCAATCTCTAGCTTTCCTCCTGACTACGATATCTGCCTCCTCCTTTGTACCACAAACTGAGACCTACCAATAGCGATCTCTAGCTTTCCCCCTGAATACGATATCCGCCTCCTTCTTTATACCGCAAACTGAGATCCTACGAATTCCAACATCTGCCTTTCCTCCTGACTACGATATCCACCTCCTCCTTTGTACCACAAACTGAGACCTACCAATACCGATCTCTAGCTTTCCTCCTGACTACGATATCCACCTCCTCCTTTGTACTACAAACTGAGACCTACGAATACTGACCTCTGGCTCTCCTCTGGCAACTCTCTGGATATGCACAGCTACTTCACCCGCGGCTGCAACCCAGTTCCACAAACAATACACTCTGTTTGAAAACTTCCATTGAAGGAGAACTACCCACCTCCCGTGGAAACCTGTTCCAATCATTCATTACTCTCACTATCAGAAAGTGTACAGAGCTATTTTGCTGCCGAAAGTAGAAAGTTTCATACATTGTTCAGTGGCCCAGGTTGGTACTGCAGACTGAGTCCTGTTGAAGTGAATGGGAATCAGCCTCCAGTAGCAACCCAGGGGAACAGCTGATCTCTTGAAGTCCCAGGTGGCGGACCCCTGCCAATCTGCTATTGATGACAATCCATTTAAGATGGAATTCCCTTTGTTTATAAATGTGAGTTGGTCAAAAATATCCTGTGTGAAAAATATAAGAGTTAAGTAATGGGAAATATAGATTTGCCTCAATGTATATAACAACCTGCAGTGTAAATATAATGAAATATCCATTTTTTTAAATTGCAGCCCTTGGACTGTGAGATTTTGGCATTTCACACCCTGATGATCAAAGTTGAAAATGAAGATCCTCTTATCCCGGATGTTGGCTATGGGGCAAGCTCTACAGCAACAGTTCAGATTATTGTACTAGATGTGAACGAGGGTCCAGTTTTTCAGCCTGATCCAATGAAAGTGTCGACACAAGAAAACATTCCCATCGGATCTATGTTGTTTACAGTAAGCGCTACAGATCCAGACACTCTCCAGCACCAGACTATACGGTAAGTTCACTGTACAACTATCAGGATCGAAGTTTGTGCTATCGTAAGGGTCACCATGGATGGGCCAAACCATTCTGCTGTATAAGGAATATCCAAAATGGCAGCTATCTCTTTCTTGTTATGTCATTTGTAGTCATGTGATTATTATTATTGATACTATTAGTGATATTTGAGATCTTGGCAACCAAGTTTTTTTTTCTTCAGGCCATTGAGAAGCCAGGAGACCCAAGCAGAAGGTTTCTACCTGGGGTCTTCAGTCTTCTCAGCGGTCTTCCCAATATACTTGTAATTGCCTACAACTTGATGCTGTTCTTTTGTTAGCCAAATACAATTTTTTTCACAAGACATAAGACTTCTCAAAATGTATGTAATATGAGATGAAGCTTCAGTCTGGTCATTTGTTTCATTTAGGAGAGCTGGCTAAATTTGATTAACAATACACATTAAATTTTCTTGCTATCCATGATCTCAAATCCTTACCAAGACTATACTCAACAGTATAAGATTTGCTTGTTTGGGTGTCCGGATGACTTGGGTGGGTCTATCTGCCAGCGATTGGTCAAATGATTGTAGAGCAGTTGTGTTTTTGTCTTCACTTCTGTATTCCTAGTTTGGTTTGGATCATGATAATCATCTTCTACTAGAGCTCTACTGTGGGTGATTTATATATTTGCTTTTACATACTTGTCATTGGCTTTTTTTTGCCTTTTTTTTAAGTGTTTTGAACAGATTGCCTGTGATGTGGATCAGACCCATATTTCTTGTGGGCAGTAATTTGCAAAAATAGTGAGGCCAAAACACATTAGGATTTGACCTAAGTGTAGAAGCCTGGGATTATTGATGGATGATCCTTTGGTGGAGGCACTCCTGGAGTTTTGGTTGGCTTTCATACACTAGTTTAACCACAGAGATTCACACACATATATATGTATGTGTGTATGTGTCTGTGTGTGTGTATGTGCCTTTTGTCAATGCTGAGGCTGAGTATCACGAGGAACCCTCCTGTGTGGCATCTCTGGAATGGCGATGAAATACTCAACTTCAGCCATAACGAACGAATTTGACTTTTCACTTAACTACATGTACATTGATTTGGAATCACTTGAAGTCTTCTATTTACGTTGTCAGATAGGTAAAATCCAATTTTGCAATCCACCAGTTAGAGGTGAAGCTGGAGGTATAGTATTTCTTTCTGTACTTTTTTTTTAAAGAGAACCTGTTAGGTCCTCTGATGAGTGGGATGGGCTGCATCCTGTATCTTTACAGTCTCATCCCTGCTAATTCCATTGCTACTTTAATTTTTCTCCTAGACTCCCCAGATTTCCCTTAATAATGCTGTTACATGCAGAGTTCAGTACTAGCCTACTGTCAAGCAGGTGGTCTCCACCACTCAGTGTCAATGGCTGAGGTCATGTTTGATTGACAATGAGCGGTGGAGACCATCCACTTGACAGTAGACTAGTGTCGGGCTCCATATGTAACAGGAGTAATTGTGAGTTAATGGGGGTGATCTAGACGAAAAAGAAAACTAGAAATAGAGTTAGTGGGGACACAGCTGTAAAGGTATGTAGCCCATCCAACTCATCAGTCCTCTTTAACCCTTTCTAATCTAATTTGTATCCTGGTTTTCCTAGTGGGCTTACTCTTTTTCTGCCGCTACACAACGGCGCTATCTGCTGGCTAAAGCCAGTACTGCATGAGGTGACACGTTGGATAGGCTTTGGCAGCAGAGAGGCTGGCAATATACAGTAAGATAACCCCGACGGACGTCTTCCAACATTGGAGCTGTACAGCTTTAAATCATAACGTCTTTAGACGTCAGACAGTGGATTGGAAAGGGTTAAAGGTTTATGAGATACTATAAGAAAAACATGGCTGCTTTCATGCAGAAACAGTCCTACTCTTATCCATGGACTATGCTTTGGTTATTTCATCTCAATCCCATTCACGTTGCAGTAGACAATGAAGTATTATGCTGTCTTCGGCAGTCATTTCCTGTTTCTTTCTATGATGGACTATTCTGCTAAGTTCTATGGGGGGCGAGGATGATTAGGGTATGAATTAAAGCCTAGTATGGGTGAATGAAATAACTTTGTTAACCCTACTGGAGACAAAGGACATATGAGATTTAATATTTTCTTGTCTATGTATGCCAATTGATTTCATTTTCCTTCTTGCTACCCTGGCGACAGCCCCACGAATCAACAAGGAGGGAACAATATATATATAAATGGGTTGTGTGGCCCATATCAATAGAACGATGTCTTCTAAGCACTAAACAGTCGGTCTTACTCCAACATGGCCGTCTCCAAGTATTGACCAATGTCAAGATATCTGTGAAGCTCATGCTTTGATTATATGACGATAGAGCGCTATTTAGATACGTCATGTGTTTGTAGCTTATACGATAGATTTAAAGTGAAGTCTACTGTCAGAGCCCGGGCATTTAGATGGAATGTTCTGTGTTTCTTTAGGGAAGAGAAGAAGTTATTAAGCGCGACTGTATACATATATTTAAGAATAAAAAATCAATTAAAAAGCTAATTTAGTGACTTACAATTATTATTCCCTAATCTAAGACTCAGGGGGAAGATTGTCATGTTCATTATTAGGATTTGTTAATCCCTGCGCATTAACGTTGCTGGCACGTAGACTTCTAATGCTATACCGCAGCTCTGTAATAAAGCTACAAAGAGAAGGAGTCCAAAAAAATGTGTTTTTTTAATTTTAAATTGTGACGCCCAACGAAGTGGCCCCATCTATGTCTCATCAATGAGGAAACCATAGGCAAGAATGTTTGTATGCTATTAAAGGCCCGATCTTGTTGAGTTCTAAAGGGCAAGATGTTATCCTGTGGAATATTGGGACATATATATATATATATATATCACACACACACGTGTTCCAATGTCCCGTGTCGACACAGTAATAAAGATTCACTTCCTAAGGATTCCCGGGTGTCGCATCAGATGTCAGATCATACATCAGTCCTACATGCACATTGTCAGTCTTGGGTTTAATGGCACCCTGTGTGAAATTTTTTGCCCCCTCCTGCCTCCTACCGTCATAAGGAAAGAAAGCTATATATATATATATATATAGGCAGTCTGCCTCTGTTCTGCAATATAACAGCATACTCACAGCAGAACAGCTCAATGACTAAATACTGTACCAGTACCAAGCTCCTATATATATATATATATATATATATATATATATATATATATATATATATATATATATATATACAGTGCCAGTACTAAACCCATAACATGAATACAGCCACAGAACAAAGCTCAGTACATAAATAAAGCACAAACCAACCTCAATACATAGATACAATATCAGAACCAACCTCATAACATAAACACAGTACAAACGAAACAACTCAGTAAATATATAGGTACAATACCAGAACCAACCTTATAACATAAACACAGCACAATCGAAACTCAGTATATATATATATATATATATATATATATAATAGATACAATACCAGAACCAAGCTCATACCGTAAATAATGGCAGCAGAAGTAAGCAATTGTGTTGTGCCAATCGGATGACAGCAGTGCCCCAGAATATCAGAAGATAGTCAGGAGGAGGAGGATTCATATGGCTCCACATGGAGGAAGTTCAATTGTCTGGGAGACCTAAGGAGAACGATTGGTCCCAGACCACTTCTGTCTCCTACAAGGTGGTGGTGGGCGCTCCGTGTGACTGCATGTGTAGCACATAGCTAAGGCTCGTGGTGCCTTTCATCACCTACCCTCCACACTGGTTGCAGCCATCGGCATCCTCCTGCTAAAAGATTTTTGTGCGATGGACTCCTCACCATTCGCCCAGCTTCTGCCTCTGCCTGTAGGGCAAGCACAAGAGCTTGGCTTACCTCTTAAAGCACCAGCACTTGCACCCAGCTTTCCCATCCACAGTCTATCACGGCTTTTTGCTCACTGGAAGTTGCCTGAGCAAAAGCGTTCCTAGTGTTCCAAGTTGAGGTGCGCTTGCATTCTGCTTGCTACTTGGTTTAACACTCTGTCTGTATACCCAACTTTCCGAACTCTGCCTGTCCTGACCTCAGACAATTTTCTGACTATGTCTTGCCCGATTGCCACCTACTTTGATATCCATCCTGATTTACTATATTGCTTGAACTTCACTTGTGCTCATCTCAACCTATTTTACTAATGTAGTGGCCCGGCACATCATCCTGGCCCCCTCCATAAATGTCATACATCTTTGTCCTATGTTGATGCACTGTGCAAAGCCTGTCTTGTCATTTCCAGTATGTGTGTTGTACAGCTGCAGCGCTTGAATGGTTAATGTTTAATAAAATCTAAAGCCTGCATGTAAATGTATCAAGTCTGTCATGTCACGTGGTATGAGAGAGTTTATAAAAGTGAGTGATTAGAAGCAGGAAGGGAGTCCATGTCTTCAGGAGTTTGGTGGTGCAAGAGGTCCGGGCACAAGAGGGCACCTTTGGCCCTTGTGTGCTGAAGCATGGAAGAAAAGGAGAGATTCCCATTTTGTATGTAATCAGATGCTAAAGGAGTGAGCCCCAAGAAGAGAGAGAGAGCACTAGTAACTCTGTTCCTACAAGGCCCAGTGCAGAGGTACTGTTTGAGCTAGTCTTTTTCCTATGCGGCAGTCTGAAGCCAGGATCACAGCGTAGAGGTACTGCTTTGTCTGTCACACCCATGCGCCTCCAAGGCTGGGTGGAGGTACTACAAGTCGTTAATCCCTGTTTACATAGGTGCATCTTTAAGTCTAGGAGAGCTGTATGGAGGTACTAATTTTTGAAGTCAGTTTATTTACCTGCACCGTGAAGACAACAAGTTATTTGCCTTGTATTGTCTACTCTTCATTTTAAGTAAAGTTTATGCCGGACTCTAACCATTCCCAGAGACCCGTGGTACTAAAGAACACTAAGATCACCTGTAACAATTAACCCCCTGTTATCCTGTTCAGCAGGCATTCCCTATCCTAGAGGTGTCCTAGGTGGCTTGCAGTGATACTCTGGCCTTGGCTGTGTGTATCCCTCTGGGAAGGAGCCTGGTAACAGCCACCGTGACACGTCGGCACTATACCATCCCAGCTCCCCACCTATGTCAGGTGTCCGGGGTCTCCCTATGGGATGTTGTACTAACTATATCCTAGCCTAGTTCCTTTGTACTACTTGGCTCCTTTTGGCCTACCTGGATCAGCTCTCACTCCACTGAGACTACTGCTGGGAAATTGGCCTGATGGTTCCCTACATCGAAGGCCATATTCCTCGAAAAGGCGTTAAAGTGTGAAAACCAGGGGGCCTCTTACAGCAGCTTTCAGGAGTAGACTAAAGCCAAATAAGTCAGTGATACAGTAGGTCTACACCCTCTCTGTTACAGTATTTATATCAACCATAAGTATTACTGAGCTAAACACAACAGCTTGCACAACAGCTTGCAAAGTACAGTACAGTAGAACCTCAACTAACGTCATTAATCCGTCCGGAAGCAATGGACTTTAGTAGAAATCAATGTTAGTTGAGGACATTATTTCCATAGGAATTAATGTAAATCCAATTAATTGGTTCTAGATGTTCCAAAAGACACACCAAACCCCATTTAATAAAGAATAACTCTGGTCTTTAATACCAAAAACAATAACAATAACAATACTGAATGAATATAAAACACAACTGTAAAGAATAAATTAACATTTAACAGGTTTTTGGACATTTAGCATATAGTGCTTTGACATAGGACTGCAGGGACATCATTATAGCAGTACGTATCACGGTGTTATCTGTGCTTTGACATAGGACTGCAGGGACATCATTATGGCAGTACGTATCACTGTGTTATCTGTGCTTTGACATAGGACTGCAGTATTTATTTGCAAACGTTTCGTTACTGTACTGTACTCATCTGTGCAGTACTTACATTTTGCAGTACAGTGGGAATTCAGGAAGCAGGCAGCGTTCAGCCGGCACTTTGGGGATTCAACTGCTGTACTGTGTCAGGAGGCAGGCAGACACAGCAACGTTCAGCCGGCACTGTACACTGTGAAGAGGGGAGAGGGAGGAGTAGGAGCGCGCTGATGCAGGAGAAGCAGGAAGTGACCGGCATCAGCTACGTGCCGGCCCACTGAGCGGCGCCCGGGGTCATGGAGCGGTTGGCACCCTTATCTGAGGAATGTAACTTTATTTGAGGGACCGCTGCTGCCCTGACACATTGACTTAAGTTGAAAACAGTGTTACTTAAGAGCAATGCTACTCAAGGGTTTACAGTATAGTGAACACTATGCTCTATGTTACTCGGGGGCGTAAACATAAGAGGAAGAACCCAAAAGCTAAATTAAAACGGGGGTGATTCTCCTCCTAGTACACACCTATATGTCCAGCTCACTATGTGCCACTTTATCCTATACTACCCCCCCAGTATTAACTCTGAATATCATCCTTTTTAATGTCTCTCTGCTAATGAAGCCCCCCTCCTTCATGAGAAAACCCCTTTAAGAAGATATAGTTTGCTCCCTTTCATGTTCATTCTTTATGGTTTGTTACTTTTAATTAAAAACTAATGTGAATTAAATCTTTAGTCATTTCACTCTCATTTTTTTAATATTTCTCCTGCGATAAATCATAATTAATTTTACGTTGTTACTTCCCCATAATATTGAATCTACTTATGTCACCGCTCAGTGACAGGTGTACTCTAAAGCCGACATGTGCCGAACACTACAGATGGCTGCTACTAGAAAAAGCAATCATTGAATAAAGACATTTTCTTAATTAATTTCTTATTTCAGAAGGCAGCGATGTGAATATATAGTTCTGTGTAGGATACTAATTGGGCAAAACATCAGGTAAAAAAGAAGTTCCGTCACCAGCAGTGACCCCATGGATGAGATTCTCCATTGCTGGGCAGCTTCTGGGGCGCTCTGAGCCTGAGAGCGATCCGGTCCTCACCGGCTGTGACAGCGGCATCGGAGGAAGCCAAGCACTTTCTGCTCTGCTGTCTGCCACCTTGCCTGTCACATAGGGGGTGCGATTATGTCATTGGGCCGCCTGTGTCTTTCTGCAAAGTCCTGGCTTGAAGAGGCCAAGACAGAGGATGGGGAATGCCATGGGAATGTGATGTGACTCAATTTATTATTTTTATTACTAGGTCACAGTGGGGCATTACTAATTGTTCAGGGGCACAATGTGTCCTATAAATGACTCAAGGGGCTAGTAGGGCCTATAAATGGATAATGGGGCAAGCAGGGTCTATAAATGATTAAAGGGGTAGAGTGGGGCTTATTAATGGCTAAGGGGGACTATAAATAACTAACAGGGCACAGTGGAGCCTATAAAGGACTTAAATGCAGTGCAGCCTATAAATGACTAAGGGTCACAGTGGGGCCTATAAATGACTCAAGGGAAGTCTGAGAGTGTCCAATTGTGCATGACAGTTTGGCGGCCCTGGTCTGGAGTTTGCATTTCGATACTGTAGCTCCAAGTTGCATGAAACTTGTCAGCAGTCTTTTTTTCCATATGAACTAGTAACACATAGAGTGTTGGAAAGAGGGTTGCTTCATACCTGTACTCTGTTATTAGTTCATATGGAAATAACTGCTGACAGGTTCCTTTTAAGCATCAGCTGATCAACGTATAGAATACGGTTACTCAATGGGACCTTTTTGCCAATCTGAAGCATTTGTTATTCACGGTGGTACGGTCTGGAGGAGCGGTACTACTGCAATAACATGTAAGACTTGAAGGAGTTTGACTCAGGTCTCTCAACTGCCGATGGGGACCGTCAAGGCTGGGTGATTTGTGTAGGCTTAGAGGCGGTCTCAGCGGTTCTGGATTCACCTCCGGTGGTAGACTTACAAGTTCCAACTCGGTATATATATCCTCAAGTAAATGATACACTTCACTGTGCACCAATTCAGACATCGTATGGAAGCACCTGCTGCACCAGTTGGTGGGGCACCGGTCTCACAGTCAGCACAGAGTAACGCGGCCAAGACATCTTTGGAGACTGCCATTACTAGTGACTGCAGAATAGTCCAAGGAGCAGCAGCAGGTAAAAGGAAGTGGCATTTCAATCCTTTTTTGTAGGAGGGTCATCTCTCACCACTTCGCTGTCTATGCAACCCATGGCAACCCATCCTAGGGTAGGTTGAATGCATCTCTAGACTGTAGTAAAGGGTAGGCCTAATGCCCCACTGGCCAGTCCTGTTAGGCTGCATAGTAAGCCTGAAAGGAACGAACAATATGGCGGTAGGCTCAGTGCGTGGCTCCACCTCTTCCCCTTCCAGTCTAGAGATGCGTTCTCTCTTTCTAGGATGCGTTTCCACAGGCTATATGGATGGTGGCCATTTTAATGAATTCCTGGACAACCCCTTTAAGCATCCATGAAAATCATTAGCTTACATACAGTCTAATAGGTGGTATGAAGCATTAAAGGAGTTATCCAGTTGTTAACTATTGATAGCCGGTCTGCAGAATAGGCCATTAATAGTAAGCCACCTGGGATCCCCACTGATTAGCTGTTCACCAGACCAAAGTGCTTCTGTACTGAGTTGATTTCTGCAGAAAGCAGAAAGCTCTGTTCTCACTGCAGTGGCCAGGCTTGGTATTGCAGGCAAAGTTTCTATTGAAGTGAATGGCGTGCGATTCCGAGTATGGCCACTGCAGTGAGAACAGAGCTGTTTGCTTCCTGCAGATATCAGCTCAGTGCACAAGCACACCAGCCTGGCAAAACAGATGATTAGTGGGGGTCTCAGGTCACAGACCCCTGTCTATCTGCTATTGATGGACTAACCTGTGGATAAGCTATCAATGGTCTACAACTGGACAACACCATTAAACCAGCAATGTACACACCGTAAACAATTGTCCAGACTACACATATTTGATGTCCACCCCAGATGTTGACTTGTCTGTCTATAGGTGTGAATACCCCAGCTTTATACTATGTATACTTCTCACTATTCATTGTCCTCATATGGAATGGCCTGAGTTATGCAATAGTTTTGCAGCCTTCTTCTGGATCAGAAGTGGACACAAAAGACCCCTTTGCCCCATATGGGGAGATTAGCACTATGAATGACGTCTGATGGTTGGAGGGCTCTGTTACAGATTTTGCACTACAACCCAGAAGCTTGCGGTACAGTTCTGTATTATCGCCACAAGCAACATCTGTGCAATAGAGTTTGCCAACTTCCGATAGGTCCCATCATAAAGTGTTAGCTCTAACCCGACTTCACTCCGTGAAAACCAATGTGACAGCTTCATTGCCCAGTGACACTAATATACCCCGTCATGCAGGTGACAATCTGTCCGGAGCAGTAAGTCTGCAGGAATTCACTATAAGTGCAGATCTGGAAAGCTTCATTTTAGCAGCTTGTATCATAGCAGCAGATATAATTCTCAGCTTGTCTCTTCCAGCTTTTTTGTCTTCCTAGTTTAATCCATAGGGAGGGCTGGGGAGAAGCAGCAGCTCCGGGCTATGGTTTTCTCCTCAGACAATCTGCTTTCTTCTTTGCTATGCCGTTGGCCCACTTACTGCTTTCTTCCTCTACCCTGCATACAGGATACTGCATTAAAATAAATGTATATATTCTACTATGTCTTCAGGAAGTAAATCTGCTGCCCTGCAGTGTCTGATATTTTAAGGGGCAATTCCAGGCTCTGTTGACTTTCAGTTCAAAGAAACAGTAAATATACATTTTGCTAAAATGATTTTTTTTTAATATTATTCCTATTATGTCTCTGGATGGAGTAAAAAATAAAACCTGTATTTCAGAGAAGGGTTTTTAATGCTATAAGTGCAATAACATCACCTGTTAAGTATAAGAATATAACTGCTATAACATTGCCCCCTATGTGCAAGAAAATAGCTACTATTATACTGCCCCCTATGTACAAGAATATAACTACTATAATACTGCCCCCTATGTGCAAGAATATAACTACTATAATACTGACCCCTATCTACAAGAATATAACTACTATAATACTGCCCCCTATGTACAAGAATATAACTACTATAATACTGCCTCCTATGTACAAGAATATACCTACTATAATACTGCCCCCTATGTACAAGGATATAAATACTATAATACTGCTCCCTATGTACAGGAATATAACTACTATAATGCTGCCTCCTATGTACAAGAATATAACTACTATAATACTGTCCTCTATGTACAGGAATATAACTACTATAATGCTGCCTCCTATGCACAAGAATATAACTACTATAATACTGTCCTCTATGTACAGGAATATAACTACTATAATGCTGCCCCCTATGTACAAGAATATAACTACTATAATACTGCCCCCTATGTACAAGAATATAACTACTATAATACTGCCCCCTATGTACAAGAATATAACTACTATAATACTGCCCCCTATGTACAAGAATATAACTACTATAATACTGCCCCTATGTACAAGTATATAACTACTATAATACTGCCCCCTATGTACAAGAATATAGCTACTATAAAACTGCCTACTATGTACAAGAATATAACTACTATAATACTGCCCGTATGTACAAGAATATAACTACTATAATACTGCCCCCTATATACAAGAATATAAGTACTATAATACTGCCCCCTATGTACAAGAATATAACTTCTATAATACTGCCTCCTATGTACAAGAATATAACTACTATAATACTGCCCCCTATGTACAAGAATATAGCTTCTATAATACTACCTCCTATGTACAAGAATATAACTACTATAATACTGCCCCCTATGTACAAGAATATTACTACTATAATACTGCCCCCGTGTACAAGAATATAACTACTATAATACCGCCCCTATGTACAAGAATATAACTACTATAATACTGCCCCTATGTACAAGAATATAACTACTATAATACTGCTCCTATGTACAAGAATATTAACTACTATAATACTGCCCCCGTGTACAAGAATATAACTACTATAATACCGCCCCTATGTACAAGAATATAACTACTATAATACTGTCCCCTATATACAGGAATATAACTGCTATAATACCGCCCCTATGTACAAGAATATAACTACTATAATACTGTCCCCTATATACAAGAATATAACTACTATAATACTGCCACCTATGTACAAGAATATAACTACTATAATACTGCCTCCTATGTACAAGAATATAACTACTATAATACTGCCCCCCATGTACAAGAATATAACTACTATGATACTGCCTCCTATGTACAAGAATATAACTACTATAATACTGCCCCCTATGTACAAGAATATAACTACTATAATACTGCCCCTATGTACAAGAATATTAACTACTATAATACTGCCCCCCATGTACAAGAATATAACTACTATAACACTGCCCCCTATGTACAAGAATATAACTACTATAATACTGCCCCCTATGTACAAGAATATAACTACTATAATACTGCCCCTATGTACAAGAATATAACCACTATAATACTACCTCCTATATACAAGAATATAACTACTATAATACTGCCCCCTATGTACAAGAATATAACTACTATAATACTGCCCCTATGTACAAGAATATAACCACTATAATACTGCCCGCTATGTACAAGAATATAACTACTATAATACTGCCCCCTATGTACAAGAATATAACTACTATAATACTGCCCTCTATGTACAAGAATATAGCTACTATAATACTGCCCCCTATGTACAAGAATATAACTACTATAATACTGCCCTCTATGTACAAGAATATAGCTACTATAATACTGCCCCCTATGTACAAGAATATAACTGCTGTAATACTGCCTCCTATGTACAAGAATATAACTACTATAATACTGCCTACTATGTACAAGAATATAACTACTATAATACTGCCCCCTATGTACAAGAATATAACTACTATAATACTGCCCCCTATGTACAAGAATATAACTACTATAATACTGCCCCTATGTACAAGTATATAACTACTATAATACTGCCCCCTATGTACAAGAATATAGCTACTATAAAACTGCCTACTATGTACAAGAATATAACTACTATAATACTGCCCGTATGTACAAGAATATAACTACTATAATACTGCCCCCTATATACAAGAATATAAGTACTATAATACTGCCCCCTATGTACAAGAATATAACTTCTATAATACCGCCTCCTATGTACAAGAATATAACTACTATAATACTGCCCCCTATGTACAAGAATATAGCTTCTATAATACTACCTCCTATGTACAAGAATATAACTACTATAATACTGCCCCCTATGTACAAGAATATTACTACTATAATACTGCCCCCGTGTACAAGAATATAACTACTATAATACCGCCCCTATGTACAAGAATATAACTACTATAATACTGCCCCTATGTACAAGAATATAACTACTATAATACTGCTCCTATGTACAAGAATATTAACTACTATAATACTGCCCCCGTGTACAAGAATATAACTACTATAATACCGCCCCTATGTACAAGAATATAACTACTATAATACTGCCCCTATGTACAAGAATATAACTACTATAATACTGCCCCTATGTACAAGAATATAACTACTATAATACTGCCCCCGTGTACAAGAATATAACTACTATAATACCGCCCCTATGTACAAGAATATAACTACTATAATACTGTCCCCTATATACAAGAATATAACTACTATAATACCGCCCCTATGTACAAGAATATAACTACTATAATACTGTCCCCTATATACAAGAATATAACTACTATAATACTGCCCCCTATGTACAAGAATATAACTACTATAATACTGCCCCCTATGTACAAGAATATAACTACTATAATACTGTCCCTATGTACAAGAATATAACTACTATAATACTGCCCCCTATGTACAAGAATATAACTACTATAATACTGCCCCCCATGTACAAGAATATAACTACTATGATACTGCCTCCTATGTACAAGAATATAACTACTATAATACTGCCCCCTATGTACAAGAATATAACTACTATAATACTGCCCCTATGTACAAGAATATTAACTACTATAATACTGCCCCCCATGTACAAGAATATAACTACTATAACACTGCCCCCTATGTACAAGAATATAACTACTATAATACTGCCCCCTATGTACAAGAATATAACTACTATAATACTGCCCCTATGTACAAGAATATAACCACTATAATACTACCTCCTATATACAAGAATATAACTACTATAATACTGCCCCCTATGTACAAGAATATAACTACTATAATACTGCCCCTATGTACAAGAATATAACCACTATAATACTGCCCGCTATGTACAAGAATATAACTACTATAATACTGCCCCCTATGTACAAGAATATAACTACTATAATACTGCCCTCTATGTACAAGAATATAGCTACTATAATACTGCCCCCTATGTACAAGAATATAACTACTATAATACTGCCCTCTATGTACAAGAATATAGCTACTATAATACTGCCCCCTATGTACAAGAATATAACTGCTGTAATACTGCCTCCTATGTACAAGAATATAACTACTATAATACTGCCTACTATGTACAAGAATATAACTACTATAATACTGCCCCCTATGTACAAGAATATAACTACTATAATACTGCCCCCTATGTACAAGAATATAACTACTATAATACTGCCCCTATGTACAAGTATATAACTACTATAATACTGCCCCCTATGTACAAGAATATAGCTACTATAAAACTGCCTACTATGTACAAGAATATAACTACTATAATACTGCCCGTATGTACAAGAATATAACTACTATAATACTGCCCCCTATATACAAGAATATAAGTACTATAATACTGCCCCCTATGTACAAGAATATAACTTCTATAATACCGCCTCCTATGTACAAGAATATAACTACTATAATACTGCCCCCTATGTACAAGAATATAGCTTCTATAATACTACCTCCTATGTACAAGAATATAACTACTATAATACTGCCCCCTATGTACAAGAATATTACTACTATAATACTGCCCCCGTGTACAAGAATATAACTACTATAATACCGCCCCTATGTACAAGAATATAACTACTATAATACTGCCCCTATGTACAAGAATATAACTACTATAATACTGCTCCTATGTACAAGAATATTAACTACTATAATACTGCCCCCGTGTACAAGAATATAACTACTATAATACCGCCCCTATGTACAAGAATATAACTACTATAATACTGCCCCTATGTACAAGAATATAACTACTATAATACTGCCCCTATGTACAAGAATATAACTACTATAATACTGCCCCCGTGTACAAGAATATAACTACTATAATACCGCCCCTATGTACAAGAATATAACTACTATAATACTGTCCCCTATATACAAGAATATAACTACTATAATACCGCCCCTATGTACAAGAATATAACTACTATAATACTGTCCCCTATATACAAGAATATAACTACTATAATACTGCCCCCTATGTACAAGAATATAACTACTATAATACTGCCCCCTATGTACAAGAATATAACTACTATAATACTGTCCCTATGTACAAGAATATAACTACTATAATACTGTCCCCTATGTACAAGAATATAACTACTATAATACTGCCACCTATGTACAAGAATATAACTACTATAATACTGCCTCCTATGTACAAGAATATAACTACTATAATACTGCCCCCCATGTACAAGAATATAACTACTATGATACTGCCTCCTATGTACAAGAATATAACTACTATAATACTGCCCCCTATGTACAAGAATATAACTACTATAATACTGCTCCTATGTACAAGAATATTAACTACTATAATACTGCCCCCCATGTACAAGAATATAACTACTATAACACTGCCCCCTATGTACAAGAATATAACTACTATAATACTGCCCCCTATGTACAAGAATATAACTACTATAATACTGCCCCTATGTACAAGAATATAACCACTATAATACTACCTCCTATATACAGGAATATAACTACTATAATACTGCCCCCTATGTACAAGAATATAACTACTATAATACTGCCCCTATGTACAAGAATATAACCACTATAATACTGCCCGCTATGTACAAGAATATAACTACTATAATACTGCCCCCTATGTACAAGAATATAACTACTATAATACTGCCCTCTATGTACAAGAATATAACTACTATAATACTGCTCCTGTGTACAAGAATATAACTACTATAATACTGCCCGCTATGTACAAGAATATAACTACTATAATACTGCCCCCTATGTACAAGAATATAACTACTATAATACTGCCCCCTATGTACAAGAATATAACTACTATAATACTGCCCTCTATGTACAAGAATATAGCTACTATAATACTGCCCCCTATGTACAAGAATATAACTACTATAATACTGCCCTCTATGTACAAGAATATAGCTACTATAATACTGCCCCCTATGTACAAGAATATAACTGCTGTAATACTGCCTCCTATGTACAAGAATATAACTACTATAATACTGCCTACTATGTACAAGAATATAACTACTATAATACTGCCCCCTATGTACAAGAATATAACTACTATAATACTGCTCCTATGTACAAGAATATAACTACTATAATACTGCCCCCTATGTATTAGAATATAACTACTATAATACTGCCCCCTATGTACAAGAATATAACTACTATAATACTGCCCCTACGTATATGTTTATATTTCTTTACACTACATTCATCTAATAGCTGCATGTCATTTATTTGCCTCTCCACTACTGCCAGTGGCATTTTATGGAAATGAGGACAGTGATTGGTAATGTAATCTAGTACTGTAACACGGTGTGCCCCCTGCCCTCTCTAGAAAGAGAATATCACCGCCGCCGTCCGCTCATTATGTCTTGTATATTAATAGATGATGTTTTGCAGTGTTGTCAGGTCATAATTATACATTTTCTGCCACATAGCGGGGCAGATTTAGGGGCTTAATACTTGGAGTATCTCCACCACTTCTGGAGTTTTAATTAGCAGCTTTAAGTCTGGATGTCAGCGGGAGGCGATAGGACTATGTTTAATAAAACCCTACACTCTGGGAAATTAAGAGAGGCCAAGTATGGCAAACTATATGAAGAACTGTAGATCTTAATTAAACATGAGCATAATTATCGGTGCTAAAAACTCTCCCCGTCTCATCAGTCCCTCTCTTATACCGACGGCCTAATTATAGCTAAGCTAATATTTTTAACAGTGTATATCCATATTGTGGACAGCTGAAAAATGGCCTAAATTACCAATCCCCGGCGCCTGCAGTACATTTTACGACGATTGTTTCTACAAGAGCCACGGCGCGAACAGATTATAGGGAGGATAGAAATGTCCATTTCCTATGCAAATGCTGGAAGGAGATAATTATATTAATTACGGATGAACGGTCTTACTCAATATTTGTCGTTTCGCAAATCGTGGATTCCAAAAATATCTCTTTTTGGCTCCTTGACTCCAAAAAGCTGCTAATTGGGATGGAAATAAAATTACCGGTGAACCAAGTTATAAGCAGCACAAGAGAATTAATAGTAGGAGGACCACATAAATGGCTCTCCGGATCTCAATGTCCTACATCCAGGAGTGTGTGGGGTCTGTGTACATGGGGCGACCACTTTGTCATAGACACCCATCTATCAGCATGTTGCCCTTCACAACTGCAGTTTATTGTGGCATCCATCTACAGGTATGAGAGAACCCAGGATGTGCCAAGAAGACATTCCCCACTAAGGGCGGTGTAACTAAGGGTGTAAAAGTTCAGCCACCCCCCAACCTCCTCCATCTGTACCCATCCCCACACCATTATTGCACATCCACCAGACAGACAGGAAGGGGGCCATTAATTAATGCTGCTTGCGCCGAGTTCTGATGCTCCACGAGTGGAGGTCCCACCCGTGGACCCTGATCGATCAGCACAACAGGGGCAATGCAGTCCCTCCATTGTTCTAAATAGTGGGGTCCAGTGGTAGGGTCCCCTATAACCAGCATTAAAGGGGCTTGCCCAGGACTTTGGGCATTTTTCCTATCGATGGCACAGAATCGGTAATCAATAGATGATCTGAAGGGGTCCGCCTCTGAGTATCCCCACTGATCAGCTGATTCCTGGGGCCAATGTGGTCAGCGCTGGAAGCAGATAGTGCTGACAACTTTGCAGCATCTTAGTCTGGTGCTGCAGGCACAGCTGCTATTGAATACAATGCAATACCGACTCTGGCCTCTATACTACAGACAACGCAGTCTGCTTCATGTGCTGTCCGGGCTGACAGCAGAATCGGGAATCAGTTGCTCAGCTGTCCCGAGTCACAGCCTCTCTGTCAAACATCTTTTGGTGACCTATCCTAAGGTGACCAGGTGTCCTGATTTAGGCAGGACAGTCCCACTTTGGGAAGCTATGTCCCGCTTTTCCCTCGGACCACAGAGGGACAGTCATTTGTCCTGCTTTCAGAACATTTGTCCCGCTTTTTTCCCCGCCTTCGGGATGTGGGGTGATCATGAACGTGACCATCACTCTGCAGAGCTGCTGCGGGATGCACACACAGACGGCAGTGTGTGCACCTGGGATCCTCTTCCCCTGACCTCTCCTCCTTGGTTCTGCAAGAGAAGAGAGGAGGAGTCAAGGTGCACATACTTCTGCCTGCAGCAGCACCAAGCAGAGAAGGAATACAAGGAGTAGGTAAGTATATCAGTCTCAGGGGGTCACTATTACTACTGGGGCTGATATAGTGGACACTATTACTAGTGAGGCCACTGTGGGGGTCACTGTTACTACTGGGGCTGATATAGGGGACACTACTACTACTGAGGCCACTGTGGGGGTTACTATTACTGCTGAGCCCACTGTAGGGGTCACTGTTACTACTGAGGCCAATATAGGGGACACTGTTACTACAACGGGCACTCCGCATGTGGCAGCATACCTCAAGATGACTTGCATGGCAAATTACGTAGCATTTCCGCATCCAAAAAGCAGTCAAAATCTGTACCATTGGTGTGGATTTTGACTGGAAATCAGCCACGTATTGACAGCTGATTTTATATTATTTGGTGCTGCCCATCACCTCCTCTGTAGGCTTCCCTCTGTCAGCGCTGCCCGGCTTCTTGTGGCCTTCTCAGGTGCGGTGCCGCTGGTCAGGTGAGACTCCTATAGGCCTATGGGAACTGGAAGCCGGGGAGCGCTGACAGTGAGAAGCCTATGGAAGAGGTAAGGGGAGTGCCACATAGTACGAAATCAGCTGCGGATAGGCAGTGGATTTACAGTCAAAATTTGCTCCAATGGTCCGGATTTTGACAGTTTTTTTGCTTGCGGAAATGCTGCAGAATTTGCTCCCTGTCTTTTTTTAAACGGCCCTGTATTTTTTATAACGACGGAGGTAAAATCACTTGACCACACCCCTTTGTCCCGCTTTGACCCCGGCGAAAATCTGGTCACCTTACCTATCCATAAGATAGAAAAAAACGCCCAGACAGCCCTTTAATTTTTAAAGATAGGGGAAATGCCCACCTGGACCCCAGTGCTCAGAACAATGGAGGGACTGCATTACCCCTGTTGTGCTGATCGGTTAGGGTCCTTGGGTGGAACCATCACTAATAAACCACTGAGAGCGTCTAAAGTCAGATGACTGTGGGAGTAACCATACGCAAGGCGCTGGCGCAGTACTCTGCTGAAGTTTTAGCAAGTAAGGGAGAACTGTGGTACGCGGGCACGGGAGGGTTTGCTATGGCGCGTGTGCAGGATTACAGCAAAGAAGAGAAATCAGTATGTATGCCAACCAAGAACAGGGGTCTGCCCGGTGTGGCGCTGAGGGAAAAATCTGACTCTCTTCAACTCATTAAAATACAGCGCGGGAAAACTTCAAAAGCAGATTGTAAAGGGACCGGGGCACGGATTATAAAACTAATTAGCGATAAGAAAATCTCATTAGCAGTGCTGTTAAAGGTTTATTGTAGATTACATTGTAATAACTTGATGACAAGTTCCCTTTAAGTCCCAGAAAACCTATTTAAAAGTGTTTACCCATCTGCACAAGCACTTGCTTTACGCCTTATTAGGGGATATGGATATCCTATACAGTACTGCTGGTCACAAGCCATTACTTCTGGCCACCGGTTGCACCCACTTCTGCAGTTTGGCAATGCCCACTGCACTTTAATCCGTACTTAGAGTACAGAAAGAATAGATGAGTGTCTCCAGTCATTCTCCTTTGCCCAATGGGAGTCTGAGGTAGTCTGAAACCCACCTCCTGTCTTATGATTGGCCATGCTTTATACTGCAATTCACCAAGAAATCAGTGCATAGAGGCAGATTTCTACAACAGCTAGGATAGAATTGTCATAAACTACAAACAACTCCGATGCAACGGAGGTGGAGATGTACGAACATAATCTAAATCTGTCTTTAAGCCGAATCTGTACACAAAGCTAATCGTTAAGGAGAATTGGTCTTAAAGCAACTGCGTTGATTTTATTAATTAGTGTTTTATGTTGTTGAGACAGGCTTGTTGTGTTTTATTAATGGTTGTTGTATGTCGCAGAGACAGCCTCGACGAGCCTCCGATCTGCTGCAGCTTGGATTGCTGTTTATTCCAAGAAGTAATTGTAGATCAACCATAACTCATTGACGCCGCGCCAAATGTGGTTAAATGACATTGAGCTCTTTCAAGGGGAGTTTTCTGCGTGCTATAAAATGCAGATGAGTTATGTGTGGTCGGAGCTGGAGAGCTGGGAATACATTGACATTCACAGGAGGCTCCTGCATCTCGAAGACTATAATGTTTCATTATATGGCCATGTAAACTTTACCGGAATGTACGTAGGGATGTAAAGGACCGAACCAAAAGTTGTAAATACTATCGAGGAGGGAAAACTAAACCCACAATATTTCCCTTAAAGGTGCACTCCCAACTTACTGGTCCGAGCGTGCTAGGGGAAGGGGGGTGCGGCGGGGGGCAGCGGGAAGGGGGGAGAGAGATCTCTCTCACTCTCCCCCCCCCGCTACACCCCGCCACCTGCCGCTCACCCGCGCCCCCCCCCCCCCCCCGAGCACGCTCAGACCAGTAAGCAATTACTCAAGAAGAGCAATGCTCGCTCGAGTAACTGCTTTATCTGAGCGTGCTCGCTCATCTCTAACCATTAGGATATTCTATAATAATATGTTCGTGGCGGTCCAACCTCTAGGACCCATGTCAGGGATTAAGAGAGCAGCACTACCATCCACCCACTTCTCAGGGGACTTCAACACAACTCCATTCAAGCAAATGAATTCTGGGGGTCCAACATTGCTTCTGAAGGTGGGAAAACCTTTTAAAACTTCCTAGACCAAGTTGCTCTTGTGTGAGCTAGGATTTGAGTGCCAACAGGTGATGTCCATTAATCCTCGTGTACCGCTGTTCACACATGGTAGAGGGTCGCTGATATGGCAACATTAATGTAAGAGGGGGCACCTCGTTGTTTCCCACTGTGCTGTTTATGCCTTGCTGTTGCTTTTAAGGTTTATTAGTATTTATATTTTTAAGAGCAGGTTGCCAGGGGATTTTGGGTGTGCCCGCTCGTCCTTACGGACATACCAGAGTGGTTTCCGGAATGGTAGCCATGGTTGGCAGGCTCCTGAGTTTAAGGACAGGAAATAGTGCAGCTCTGTGAGCTGACTGGCCCCCACAGGTAACCAGCAGACAATATATCACCCAATGGGCAGACAGTCTAGAGTGGTCATGCTTAAGCACCTCAACGCAATCCCATTCCACTATTGCTGGTACCCAGCCTAAGAGGTGAGCTCTGTGCCCCAGTGAGTAAAGCGATACACTAGAAACGGTGCACAGTAGAGCCTCAGGACTTTGTTATAGTTAAAACAGTTTATGGCCAGTTTATGGACTCTCACGTGAAAGACCGCGGCCAACTATGGTCTTATACTGCTTGTTTAAAGCATTCATTAGTCTACTCCATTTCACAAGAATCGTTAGAGACTTCCCGCAGCCGCTTCAGCCTAATTGGATTCAGTTAATAAAAGTTCTGTGAGCATCCAAAATTTCCTACTATGAGTTTTCCCTCTGCTCATGATAGGTGCCCCTCCCAAGGTATCACTACAAAGAGATGGCCCACCTGCTGGCCAAGACTTTAATATTGCCATTTCCCAGCCATGATGGATTGATGACCTTCTTGCCAATGATAGAGGACAAATGTACAATGACTCCCTCCTTAATACAGACTCAAACTCAGATAGATGTGAGTCTGCCTGTATTAAGATGTCTAAACCGGTCTGAAAGAAAGCAGAGAACAGGCAAAGACCCCAGTCAATCCTCAGGGACCCTTCTTATTAATATAATCGTTCATCCCCATAAAACTATCATTGGTCAGCTGTACATCTCCCTGTTTAAACGGGAAGATGTGCAACCGACAAGCAATAATTTTTATTCTTGCTACAAAGATTCCCATCAGTCGATGAATGAGAGTTTGCTTGGTGGATCATTTGCACCCTTGCATGGCCCTGTGATTGGGGAAACAGTAAGGTCATGTAAAAGGTGCTTTAGTCCATTGGTGATAAATGGGTAATGATGGAGGACAGACAAAACTTTTTGTTGGCTGTCACCAATAAAGATGAGAGTAAACGTGTCCATACACCTTCAACTGTTGGCTGAACAATTGTTCATGTGACAGCTGTCTCCCCCAGCTCCTCAATGCATACGAGCATTCGGCTCGGTTAAGTGTTCATTTGTTTAGGGAGGTAAGCCACAATCAAACAGCTCTAGGATTGGACATTGAAATTCAACAACCCCGATCCTTCTTTCCCCCAACAGAAGGTTAGATAGCCCCAATACACATCATAGGGTCATCTAGCCCCATTGTTATCATCGAGTTTGGCCAACTGCAGATTTATGTATTGGGTCCTCAAAGTATACCTGCGCTATCTAAAAACGTCTGACATGTCGTAGGGAAAAGTTTTGATCGCTAGGGTTTGACTGCTGAGACCCCCATGATTGCTGGAAGGAAGTAACTGAAGAGCCTACTGGGTGACAGTTTTGAGAACTGGTGTAATGACGGCTGCCATTCTCACATATAAGGAGATAAGCTGACACGTATAAGTGGACATGTGGCGCAATGCCTTTATAATAATATGCTTTAACATAGTAACATAATATTTTAGGCTGAAAATAGACACATGTCCATCCAGTTCAGCTTATTACCCACCAATATTGATCCAGAGGAAGGCAAAAAAAAAAACAATGAGGTAGAAGCCAATTTTCCTTATTTTGGAGAAAAAATTCCTTCCTGATTCCAATCTGGCAATCAGAATAATCCCCGGATTACCGACCCTTCAGAAGTAATCGGTGACTACAACATGTAATATTGTTACACTCAAGAAAGGCGTAGAGGCCCCTCTTATACTTCATCGAGCTCGCCATTACCACATCCTCAGGCAGAGTTCCATAGTGTTACTGCTCTTACAGTAAAGAACCCCCCACTATGTTGGTGTAGAAACCTTCTTTCCTCTAGACATAGAAGGTGTCCCCTTGTTACAGTCCTGGGTATAAATAGATAATGGGAGAGATCTCTGTATTGTCTCCTGATATATTTATACATAGTTATTAGGTTGCCCCTCAGCTGTATTTTTCTAAACTGAATAACAGCAATTTTGATAACCGCTCTGGGTATTGTAGTCTGCCCATTCCATTTAGTTGCTCGCCTTTGTACCCGCTCAACCTCTGATATTTCCTTCTTGTGCCCAAAACTGTCCACAATATTCCATGTGTGCTCTGACCAGTGACTTGTAAAGAGGAAGAAACAATGTTCTCGTCATGCGCCCCTAGACCTCTTTTGATGACCCTATTTGCCTTGGCAGCAGCTGCCTGACATGGGTTGCTCCAGTTAAGCTTACACTTTACAAAAAAAACCAAGTCCTTCTTCATGTCCGTGTTCCCAGTGGTTTCCCATTTAGTGTGTAATGGTGACAAGTATTTCCTCTGCCCATGAACCTCATTTGTCACTTTTCTACCCAAACCCCAACTTATCCAGATCCAATTGCACCCACATTCTCTCCTCTCTTGTGTTAATTAATTTATATAGTTTTGTCATCTGCAAATGTTTGTATTTTACTGCACAATCCTTCTACCAGGTCATTAATAAATATATTAAAAAGAATAGTGCCCAATACTGCCCCCAGTGGTACCCCACTAGTAACGGTGACCCCTCCAGAACTTCCCCATGTGGTACTCCACTAGTAACGGTGACCCCCTCCAATACTGCCCCATGTGGTACTCCACTAGTAATGGTGACCCCTCCAATACTGCCCCCTGTGGTACCCCACTAGTAACGGTGACCCCTCCAGAACTTCCCCATGTGGTACTCCACTAGTAATGGTGACCCCCTCCAATACTGCCCCATGTGGTACTCCACTAGTAATGGTGACCCCTCCAATACTGCCCCCTGTGGTACCACACTAGTTACGGTGACCCAATCAGAGTATGTACCATTTATAAGCCCCCTCTGCTTTCTATCACTGACCAGTTACTTACCCACTTACACACATTCTTGCCCAGACCAAACATTCTCATTATATACCAACGCTTTTAATGTGCCACAGTTTCAGAAGTTCAGATACACAAGATCCAGTGACTCTCCCCGCTCCAGTCTAGAGCTTACCTCCTCGTAGAAGCTGATCAGGTTGGTTTGACAGGAGTGATCTCTCATAAACCCATGCTGATACGAGTTATACAGCTATTTTTCTTGAGGTCCTCAGGGATAGCATCTCTTAGAAACTCCTCAAACACCTTACCCACAATAGAAGTAGAAGACTTACCGGCATTTATGAAGTCTTACTCACCTGATTATGTCAATGGGCCTAGAAGAACTCATCAGTGCTAACCTTAGCATGCCCATCCTATCATGGATTTCCGATCTGATACCCACCAGATCTTGTGTGACGTCTTTACTTGGCCGTTCTATTTTGGTATTATATCATATTTCTGAAATGGATCGCCTGGCGTTTTTTTTTATCAGCGCAGATAATTCATGAATACTAATGACTAGTATGGATAAGTGGCATTCATTGTGAAAAGGAGAAGCGTCTATCTCATCCAGTTATTTCCCGCTATCAGGTCAAAGTAGAAGGAATTATTCACAAGATTATCAGTAGAACCTAATACATCTTTATCTTTGCCGAGAGGAAAGTGTAATTCTGCTATTGTAATATAAAATGGATTTTATGTCATCTGAAGGAAATTGTCGCTCCTATGGTATAGTTATTGGAGAGCCATCTAAATGGGGTTTAATTTCAGCCCCCGTCTACTGTATGTCCTGTCCATCACAGAGGGGAAGAGAACTTCTGCATTTTATTAAAAGGACAAATCGTCTCATTCCAGGTTCATCCAACCACTTCTTACAGATCATTTCATGCTCAATCTACAGGGCTGTTAGGTATTTATTGGACTTTAAGGGGTTGTCTTCTGTCATCTAGACTGACCATAACTTGAGTGTTGAGACTCCAATCATTATCGAAAACAAGGAGACAGTAGGAATGTGTACCAAAAGTGGCCATTAGGTGGCTGCTGGACAGTTAATCTCCAGCAAGGAAGGGGTTTCCGTTGTTAATTAATTAGCCACACATGAGTGGCTGTGGTTGCAGATTAGAAAATCTCCAGAGTTGCCCAGTCCTTGAGAAGTCCAGTGCAGACAAAGCCTTGATCTAGTGTTGAACTCTTGCTGCCACTTGGAGAGCAGCAAATCGGCCCAACCACACTGTCTTCTGCACTATCTGTTTCATGTATGGAGTACAGAAGAGCGTTATGGCCTGACTGTGGGTCTTTGGATTCAAACTGAGAGCATCATACACGCGTACTACAACCATTACTGAGATTAAGGAGACCCTTGTACTCATCTGTAGAATTGGCTATATCTGAGTAGCAACTTTACATAGAAATAAGTGGGACATTAGGAAATAGTCAAGCACTCACAGTTGTGGCTTACTCTCCAGTCAAGAATATGTCCCTCATTCTCTGTGACAGTAAAGGTCCCAGCAGTTGTATTATATTGCACGCTCTGCACTAGGAATAAAATTCTGTCCTGGGACTGAAAGGGATGTGTGGCATATTACCTGCACTTATATTTCCTCTCTTGTCTGTCCGATATACCACTTATGGGTCCCATTTTCGACCGTCCAAGATGTCTGATAAAATCTTCAGACTGCCTAATTCCCATAGTGTAATAAAGTGCTAGACTATCAATGTACTATACCTGCTCTTTGATTGGACAGTGCTGCTTACCTGATGAATGTTGACCAGTCAGAGCAGTACATTAGGTATATAGAAAATTGCTGCAGCTATCTTGGACATACAAAAGCCAGGACCTGAACCACACAAAGGGCAGAGAAGAACAAGTGTAGGTAATATAGCTCCGACACCTATGGTTCCAGGACAGAATTTTGTCCTGTAACTGGAAGGTGCCTTTAAAGTTAAAAAAGGGAAATGGTGGGGCTATATATTTTTTTCCTTGGTGGAAGATGCGGGCATTGATGCCACTACATCTTGCAAATGTTAAAAATGTTATAATTTACTCAAACTCAATGAAAGGTTGTCCAAATATTACTGAGAATAAGAAGAACCAAGTCCTTGTTCTCATCTAAAGTGTTGACCATGCATGTGCAGCCATTCTCTAAAAGTGAGTGGGTCACTCATAAATGGACGAGCACACATTTTTGGAGCCAACCCTCCAACCAAGAAAAAGTACTCAGGGTCTCTCATTCTTGGTAGTGACAAGGGTTGGATCCCCAACCTATGGACAGGCAATAAAAGCTGAAAAGGGTTGTCATAGGACAACATCATTAAGAGAATATTCATTTTATTAGTAAGGACTTGAATTAACCCCAAAATGTTATAAACCCTAGCATCTAGAATTCTGATGGTTAGGTTGTCTTATGCTAAACCTCATAAGCCTTGCTGTGGCTGTGTTCATTAGCATATCGGAAGTTCAGATTCTTTGGAGATTCTTCGTGTCTTCTGGTAGGTCATCTCTGGACTAACCTACAGTAAGTCAAAATAAGCCTCAAGTTGTGTTCCAGCTGTGCCGTGCCCTGACAAATCATTAATGCTATTTCCTATGGATTGTAAGCTATTATGGACATCCCCTTTCTCTTACTGATTCTTGTTTTACAGTGTGCAACATCACAAAAGATCATGGTGAACATAATAAGTATAGTAGGAGAAAAACTTGCAAATCCCATTTTCTAAGATGCACTTTGCTTGGTAATAACATTTGTAGGTTGCCACACTGGGAAATGTAGTGAATGACAACTATGAATTCAACGCCATTCAGTGACTCCTAAAAGAAAATACGTTTTCACACCTTTCTTATACATGTACTGCAAGTGTGAGGAGCGCTGACAGAACCTGTAGAAAGAAATGTCCCCAGTGAAAAACGCACAAGCCTCAACCTGTAGACAGTGCAACGACTTCATGTGCATTTGATATTAGGAGACACAAGTCCCTAACACCTCAGAAACATAAGTGATTTCTGGAACTTGAAGGAAGATCCCAGGTATAACTGCCTTCAGACTGACATTAAACTGTTATAGCAGGTTCTTTCACTGTATATAGCATGTTATAAAACGTATCATTTACAAAAGGTCAGTACCATAGTAGTCATAATCCTGTATATAGAGGTCAGTATTATAGTGGTTATATTCTTGTACATAGGGGGCAGTATTATAGTAGTTATATTCTTGTACATAGGAGGCAGTATTATAGTAGTTATATTCTTGTACATAGGGGGCAGCATTATAGTAGTTATATTCTTGTACATAGGGGGCAGTATTATAGTAGTTATATTCTTGTACATAGGGAGCAGTATTATAGTAGTTATATTCTCGTACATAGGGGGCAGTATTATAGTAGTTATATTCTTGTACATAGGGAGCAGTATTATAGTAGTTATATTCTCGTACATAGGGGGCAGTATTATAGTAGTTATATTCTTGTACATAGGGAGCAGTATTATAGTAGTTATATTCTTGTATATAGGGGCAGTATTATAGTAGTTATATTCTTGTACATAGGGGGCAGTATTATAGTAGTTATATTCTTGTACATAGGGAGCAGTAGTATAGTAGGTATATTCTTGTACATAGGGTGCAGTATTATAGTAGTTATATTCTTGTACATAGGGGGCAGTATTATAGTAGTTACATTCTTATACATAAGGGCAGTATTATAGTAGTTATATTCTTGTACATAGGGGTCAGTATTATAGTAGTTATATTCTTGTACATAGGGAGCAGTATTATAGTAGTTATATTCTTATACATAGGGGACAGTATTATAGTAGTTATATTCTTGTACATAGGGAGCAGTATTATAGTAGTTATATTCTTGTATATAGGGGGCAGTATTATAGTAATTATATTCTTGTACATAGGAGGCAGTATTATATCAGTTATATTCTTGTACATAGGGGACAGTATTATAGTAGTTATATTCTTGTACATAGGGAGCAGTATTATAGTGGTTATATTCTTGTACATAGGGGCAGTATTATAGTAGTTATATTCTTGTACATAGGGGGCAGTATTATAGTAGTTATATTCTTGTACATAGGAGCAGTATTGTAGTAGTTATATTCTTGTACATAGGGAGCAGTATTATAGCAGTTATATTCTTATACATAAGGGCAGTATTATAGTAGTTATATTCTTGTATATAGGGGGCAGTATTATAGTAATTATATTCTTGTACATAGGAGGCAGTATTATAGTAGTTATATTCTTGTACATAGGGGGCAGTATTATATCAGTTATATTCTTGTACATAGGGGACAGTATTATAGTAGTTATATTCTTGTACATAGGGGATAGTATTATAGTAGTTATATTATTGTACATAGGGGATAGTATTATAGTAGTTATATTCTTGTACATAGGGGACAGTATTATAGCAGTTATATTCTTGTACATAGGGGGCAGTATTATAGTAGTTATATTCTTGTACATAGGAGCAGTGTTATAGTAGTTATATTCTTGTACATAGGGGACAGTATTATAGTAGTTATATTCTTGTACATGGGGAGCAGTATTATAGCAGTTATATTCTTATACATAAGGGCAGTATTATAGTAGTTATATTCTTGTATATAGGGGGCAGTATTATAGTAATTATATTCTTGTACATAGGAGGCAGTATTATAGTAGTTATATTCTTGTACATAGGGAGCAGTATTATAGTAGTTATATTCTCGTACATAGGGGGCAGTATTATAGTAGTTATATTCTTATACATAGGGGGCAGTATTATAGTAGTTATATTCTTGTACATAGGAGGCAGTATTATAGTAGTTATATTCTTGTACATGGGGAGCAGTATTATAGTAGTTATATTCTTGTACATAGGGGACAGTATTATAGTAGTTATATTCTTGTACATAGGAGGCAGTATTATAGTAGTTATATTCTTGTACATGGGGAGCAGTATTATAGTAGTTATATTCTCGTACATAGGGGGCAGTATTATAGTAGTTATATTCTTATACATAGAGGGCAGTGTTATAGTAGTTATATTCTTAAACCTAGGGGGCAGTATTACAGTAGTTATATTCTTGTACACAAGGGGCAGTATTACAACATGTGACAAGCAGGAAGAGGCATCCACTGTCTGAGCGATTTCTAAGGGGTGGCTGAGGAGCCGTGACACAGTGGCTATGATTGCAGCACTCTCTATGCAATCTTGCGCACAGATGAAGGTAGACAACAAGGTATTTAGTAAATCCTGCACTGAGCAGGGGGTTGGACCCGATGACCCTGGAGGTCCCTTCCAACTCTACCATTCTATGATTCTATGATTTGGATGACTTATGGAATTAGGTGAATCTGATGCTAGTGTCTGCCTTAAAAGATCTTGGTAGAAAAATAAGACTAACACACGTATTTGAGTGAACTGCAGGCACACCATTTACTGTTGGACATAGCTGACTGCAGGAATATTAAGCAGTAGAACTTGCATATACACAGTTTTAACCTTGGTAAGCAAGCCCAAGGGAGGCAGCACCTGGGATAAGGGAAGGCTGTAAAAAAACTGATTAGGACTGATGAATCCCCTATCAACCCAACTAACAGTTTTTGTCAACCTGAAAAACAAGCTAAAATTCTTCGACACTCACTCCGTGGAACCGTCTGAAGGATGTCTTGTCTCTGCAGCTTGCAATTCTGTGACTGTGTTGGCTGTTTGGTGGAAGCCTGGGAGGAAGGCATGGCTTGGAAGGATTTCAGGTCTTGAAAACAAACGCAGCCTTCTCTCAGTGTAGTGGGTGATTGATTAGCTGCAAACAGGGCTTCTTGAAGCTGGAAGTAAGTACCGAACAGGGGGAGGGAAGTCAATAACACGGCTTTACCCGGCTGCCAACATTCCCCCCCCCCCCCCGCTTCTCCCTCTCTGTTAAGCTCTTTCTCCACACTGACTCGTGTTCCTCGCCTTTCAACACTTTTATAATTATCAACTGTGCCACAGATCAGGGGAACATTAAATTCTCCAGCCTAGTCCACTCAGGTAACTTGTTTCAGAATTGCTGCGGTTAGCCACACCCCTCGAACAAACAGGTAGCTTTTTTCTTCTGCTGGGTCACGTGATTCACGGGACCTTTCTGCCACATACATAGGGTTTTCCCCAGTTCCTTCAGCCATTGTTTTACAGTTAAATGACTAAGCTAAATTAACTATTTGGTTTCATATTCTGGCCCCATCTTCCTATTAAATTAATTCCAGCATCACTACCCATTGCTAAATGAGCTGTAGTTAGGACAGATGCTCTTGACTTGCAATTAAGTAATTTTATACTGCAGTGCCATACTCCAGGTCAGTATAGCATTATAGTAGTTGTATTCTTGAACATAGGGGGCAGTATTATAATAGTTGTATTCTTGAACATAGGGGGCAGTATTATAGCAGTTATATTCTTGTACATAGGAGCAGTATTATAGTAGTTATATTCTTGTACATAGGAGGCAGTATTATAGTAGTTATATTCTTGTACATAGGGGGCAGTATTATAGTAGTTATATTCTTGTACATGGGGGGCAGTATTATAGTAGTTATATTCTTGTATATTGGAGCAGTATTATAGTAGTTATATTCCTGTACACAGGAGCAGTATTATAGTAGGTATACTCTTGCACATAGGAGGCAGTATTATAATAGTTATATTCTTGTACATAGGGGACAATATTATAGTAGTTATATTCTTGTACATAGGGGGCAGTATTATAGTACTTATATTCTTTTACATAGGGGGCAGTATTATAGTAGTTATATTCTTGTACATAGGGGGCAGTATTAGAGTAGTTATATTCTTGTACATAGGAGCAGTATTATAGTAGTTATATTCTTGTACATAGGGGACAGTATTATAGTAGTTATATTCTTGTACATAGGGGACAGTATTATAGTAGTTATATTCCTGTACATAGGAGCAGTATTATAGTAGTTATATTCCTGTACATAGGGGCAGTATTATAGTAGTTATATTCTTGTACATAGGGGGCAGTATTATAGTAGTCATATTCTTGTACATAGGGGCAGTATTATAGTACTTATATTCTTGTACATAGGGGGCAGTATTATAGTAGTTATATTCTTGTACATATGGGGCAGTATTATAGTACTTATATTCTTGTACATAGGGGGCAGTATTATAGTAGTTATATTCTTGTACAAAGGGGGCAGTATTATAGTAGTTATATTCCTGTACATAGGGGCAGTATTATAGTAGTTATATTCTTGTACATAGGAGCAGTATTATAGTAGTTATATTCTTGTACATAGGAGCAGTATTATAGTAGTTATATTCTTGTACATAGGGGGCAGTATTATAGTAGTTATATTCTTGTACAAAGGGGGCAGTATTATAGTAGTTATATTCTTGTACATAGGGGCAGTATTATAGTAGTTATATTCTTGTACATAGGAGCAGTATTATAGTAGTTATATTCCTGTACATAGGGGCAGTATTATAGTAGTTATATTCGTGTACATAGGGGGCAGTATTATAGTAGTCATATTCATGTACATAGGGGGCAGTATTATAGTAGTTATATTCTTGTACATAGGGGGCAGTATTATAGTAGTTATAGTATTGGAGATAGTATTTTCTCCCTGTACATAGGGGGCAATATTGTTTTTGCACTCTGATAATAGGACACATCTTCTATCTGTTCATTCTCCCTGACACATGATGGAACTGATTTTGAGATTTAATAGGTGATAAATGTTTTGAGTAAGAAAATGTCGGATATAGGTATTTGCAAGACAAAGAGTTGGAATTCGCTCTTTTGGCCTGTACACGAGCGGCAATGCGCGGTTAGTCATTTGGTTTCTGGATATTAGCGCCGGTCTTGCACACCAGCAGTCGGTATAAAGGTGAAATATTAAAATTAAATTTGCAGCCTTTTAAAACCATCAAAACAGTGAACTCCTTTTCATCAGAGGCCGCCGGTTACACGGATCCTGCTGTACTGTGTTGCTTGGCACAGGTTCTCGTCTGTTGTCTAATTTAGTAGGGGGGGGGGGCTGCTTCCTCGCGGCGCGTTTAATTAACCAGTTCCTGGGGATTGACGGCTGGAGTTGCTTTCCCTTTGATGAGATCTCCTGCCAGGTACTGCTCCGTGTTTCATAGTAACAGATTTATGATGAGGGAATGTTGTCCTACTTTGAAATGTGTCGTAGCTTCCTCCATATCACACTCTATATTACGAGTTTTATGTTCTGCAAGTCTGTGGGGTAACCAGACTGTTTTTTTTCCAGCATCTGGTATACGTATGGACTTATGTACAGCATACGCTCCTATCATGCTCTAAATCTAGAGACCTTCTGTACGGCTGGGACAGACTTCAGAAGTCCATACATACAACGGATGCTGCAAAAGACAGTGTGGTTATCCCCATACGCACAACACACATCCAACACATTGACTTACTCCCATAGGGGCACACCAACCCTATAGAGGTAGATCATGCATCTGTTAATAGGTCCATCCAGAATAGGTTGATTGCATTTTAATACGTGGTGAGAAGCTATGGTGGGTATTCTCAGACCCTACAAACGAGGGCATTTAGACTTAACCAAAGGTTCAATGAAAGGAGGCAATAAGCCTACCTGTTAATGATGGTCAGGGCTATGGGGGCTTCATGTTTTTTGCTATAGGGCTATTTTACGGTTATGTATGCTCATTGAAGGGGTTGTCAACGTCTACACTGTTGATGACCTATCCTCAAGATAGGCCAACAGTAGTTTATGTGGTGGTCTGCTGCTCGGGATCCCTGTTGATGAGCTTCTTCCTGGCACCGCTGTAAGTACAGACAGTGCTGGAAGCAGATAGCGCTGTCTGTATTGAGGCAGCCCTGTTTGCTGCTATGGACAAAGTTCCAACTGAATTTAATGGGAATTGTGTCCGCAATACCAAACAGGGATGCCGCACTATGGACAGCGCAGTCTGCTTCAGACTCTGTCCGCATTGACTGCCGGTCCAACGAACAGCTGCTTGGCAAGCATCCCGAGTGGTGGACCCCCAACTGAGGATGGGTTGTCAATACTAAAAGTCCCCTTGTACCCTTTTAATTCTTCATTGGTCTCTATTTGCTGTCAGTGAATCAGAGTACACTGTCCTACCAAAGTATTTGGACAGCTGAGCAAGAATCAGACGTAGTATTTATTTCCATATGTTAATACTTAGTGGGGCTCTTTTGGCCCTATTGACATTGGATACTCTCCGTGGCATACTTTCTGATGTACGTTAGCTGGTATTTCCCTCCATTCATCCTGCAAATGTCTGGCGAGTTCTCTCAAAGAAGATGGACACTGTTCATATTTACTGACCCAACGTTCCAGTTCATCCCAGAGACGATCAGTAGGGTTCAGGTCAGGACTCTGTGCAGCCGGTCTAATCTAATATGGAACATCCATATCCTCAAACCAATGGAAAACAGTATTGGGTGTGTGACAAGGTGTGTTGTCTTGTTGGAAGTATGGCCGACCATTCCCAGAGTATTGCCACATTGTTGGCAGCACATTATTATCTAGAATGTCCAAAGGAGCCCCACTAAGTATTAACATGTGCAAATAAATACTACTTTTGATTCTTGCTCAGGTTTCCAGTTACTTCTAATAGGAGAGTGTGATCTTGTAAACATCCAGAGACTGAAAACCCTTTTATGAACAGAATACATGTAAGAGCTGATAGCTTGCTACCGGTATATATATAATTGTATCCATTCTGGGGTATCCTGCATATGCGAAATACATCAACAACACAAATCTCTCCAATTGAACCTAATAGCTCAATGTACATGCCGCGGAATTTCGCAGCATGAAATTAGCTGTGGCATGTCCTATTTGCTGCGGGTATATGCGCGGACGGCTTCCATTATAGTCAATGGAAGCCGCCTGTCACGCTATACTTCCGCTGTAGTACAGCAGAAGTATAGCGTGAATACGTGCCGCGCCCACCGCCGGCCACGTCATATGACACTGCCGCAGTACAGCGCATGTGTTCCGGAGCGTCATGTGGGACTTTGGGCAGCGGATCCGGAGGTAAGTATGGGGTCTTTGGAGAGGTGCTGTGATGGACTCCGCTGCGGTATTCTGCTTGCGGAGCCCGTCATGGCCGTGTGCATAAGGCCTTAGTCTTATCTATACTGGATACAATTGTGGAAAACTTGCATTTCCAAAGATGTCTCCATTCACTGGCAGCAAACAGAGATTTTAAAATGAAACACAAAGTATACTACAAAGTTGCAGAACTTTTCATCATAGGTTGATTAAACCTTAGGCTGTATTTACACGGGCGGGTGCGATATTGGTCCAAGAAACTTGGATCGATATCACACTTGCAAACCTACAATTTTGCCTGCAAGAGCGATACTTTTTACGACACATTGTATTATAATTAGAGATGAGCGAGTAGTGCCTTATGGGAGTACCTGCCCGCTCGTCTCAAAAGATTCGGGTGCCGACGGGGCAGAGCGGTAAGTTGCGGGAGTGAGCAGGGGGAGCGGGGGAAGAGAGTGAGAGAGAGATCTCCCCTCCGTTCCTCCCCGCTGCTCCCCGCCCACTGCCGGCACCCGAATTTTTTGAGACGAGCGGGCAGGTACTCGCAAAAGGCACTACTTGCTCACGTCGTTTGCCTTAACGAGTACGCTCGCTCATCTCTAATTATAATCACATGTTGTATCAGTAGTAATAAGTAGAAAAATTGCATTGCAGTTACTTGCAGATCACATGGCATACGAGTGCGTTGCAATTTTTTCTGCTCCGTAGAAAATAATGGTTGATATTGCCCAAAAATAGGCACCAATTTTCTATCTTGTACTCTTGATCCGAGAGAAAAAGTGCCCATGTAAATTAACCCATGTAAGATAAGGGGTTATTTCCACGTGTGATTTCTCTGCATCTTGCATTGCACAGGAATAGTGAAAATTGCTTGTGTAAATACTACTGGGGCCACTATGGGGAACACTGTTATTACTGGGGTCACTGTAGGGTTCACATTACTACTGAGGCCACTATGGGGGGCACTATTATTACTGGGGTCACTGTAGGGGACACATTACTACTGAGGCCACTATGGGGGACACTATTATTACTGGGGTCACTGTAGGAGACACTATTACTACTGGGGCCACTATGGGGAACACTATTATTACTGGGGTCACTGTACGGGACACATTACTACTGAGGCCACTATGGGGGGCACTATTATTACTGGGGTCACTGTAGGAGACACTATTACTACTGGGGCCACTATGGGGAACACTGTTACTACTGGGGCCACTATGGGGGGACACATTACTACTGAGGCCACTATGGGGGACACTATTATTACTGGGGTCACTGTAGGAGACACTATTACTACTGAGGCCACTATGGGGGACACTATTATTCCTGGGGTCACTATTACTACTGGGGCCACTAACGGGGGTCACTATTATTACTGCAGCCATTTTGGGGACACTATTACTACTGAGGCTACTATGGGAGTCACTATTACTACTACGGCCACTATGGAGGTCACTATTACTACTGCAGCCATGAACGTGGTCACTATTACTACTGGGGCTACAATGGGGGGCACTATGATGGACACTGTTATTACTGGGGCTACTTTGAGGGTCATTATTACTACCGTGGCCATTAATGGGGACATTTACCATGAGGAGGTCACTGAAGAACAACACAAGTATGGGATTTAAAGGGCGTGGCTTTGCATAAAAGAGGCATAACCTGTCATAAAATTTGCTGCGGCGCCTACATTTGCCGCTACATTTGTTCCTCAAAACTTGGGAGGTATGCTGATGAACTCACAAAGCGATGGCCTTAAAGGGCCAGTACCAGATAAATGATTTTTCCTGCCGGAGATGAACAGATAAACCTTCACGCTTTCTTTCACTTTTAATTTATTCTTTTTTGACTGATTTTAACAACATGTAAATTGTAATTCCGAAAACAAGCGTCTCCGCCGTGCTCTGAATACAAAGCCCCGATACGTGTCAAGGCCTAATATATTCAGCATTGCATCTGTCATGTTCATAAGAAGCCACTTTTGTGATCAAAATGAGCGCACCGCGGGTACATCAGGCTGAATCTCCCTCTACATCGTCTGCCAGGCTAATTTCCAAGTGTACGGGTGTCGCCTCTGCTTATGAGTCTTTTGTATTACCGTATATCATTACAGAATCGTCTCGCTAACATGCGGAAAAACATGTTTTGTCGGTTGCTGAGCAATTCTACAACGGCACAAACTTTAAAGTAGTCCGACATCCCGCTGGAGTGTTGGGAGGCTCCCAGCATGCACCGGGCCGCGCGTGCTGTGAGCTGTGTCAGCGCTCTTGCTGGGGGTGCTAACGAAAGGTTTGTTGTATCACTCCAGCAATCTGCTTCCTCGCTGTTGTTGTCAAGGAAGACAAAAGTGCAATTTCGGAGAGAAACCCTGGTGGTTGTAAGATGGAAACTGATAACGGATGAGGAGGCGAGGCGGAAAGTAACCGAGTTCATACAGAAGACGCTCTACCATAGCCGGAGGTCATGGAAGAGGAGACAGAAAGCAATGCTGCATCAGGAATATCACCGAACGGACGCCTTATTATTGCAACACCGGAGTTCTTTTTGTTCAAAACTGAGCAAGAACAACACCCGGATGGGGTTTTTACATTCTTTTTGGAATTACCCTTTTGTGATGGTCAATACGCCTTTTTACTGACTCACTAATGGGCTCTAAACACGCACATACGTCTTTTTAAGGCAATGGCTTAGCTGACTACTGACAGCCAGGTTCCTGCTCTAACTGCCAGGAGAGGACCAATCTCACATCCCGGCAGTTTAAGCCTTTCCAATCCAATTTTGGATTCAGGGTTTCCTAAAAGGCTTTCCCCTTTTTGCTGTTATACAACAGTGCCATCTGCTGGCTAAAGCCAGTGTGTGTGCGCCAGAGAGGCTCCGACAGCGGAGTGGCTGGCAATAGATAGTAAGAATACCCTGTCGGACGTATTTTGACACTGGAGCTGCACAAGCTTCAATCAGAATGTAGGAAGACGTCAGACAGTGGATTGGAAAGGGTTAATCCCCTTACATGCTGTAGCATGTAAGCAGATGATAAGGGGAGGGGGCTACTTTTGTCACCCATCAGCACCCCGCAGTGTGATGGCAAGGTACTAAAGGGTTCCCAAGCCTGACAAGGTCCCTCCATGTCTGCCATGTAACTCAGCTTGTTAGGCCCCGCCTCCGGCAGAGTCTAATAGGCTGCAGTCATAGGTTTAGTAGAATGCAGTACAGCTGCCGCCGTAAAACTGTTACCACCACCATTCAGCTGCTATGAACACCACAGGACGACCCCCCGCCCCCCAGCGCAAAGCTCTTACCGGGGGCATGGCTCTCCATGCAGACAGCAGCGCAGGATGATAAGGCCAGAGTGCTAAGCTGAGAGCTGCAGCTAGAACGGAGACCGCCAGGACCTAGCAGTGAGCACCTGAGAGGCCGAGGACGACAGTGGCAGCGGAGAAGGCCGGACTGGTGGGCCGAGGACGTGAGCCCGAACAGAGTCCGGAGTGGTGAGTGCCAGGACCTAGCACTCCAGACAATCATGAACAGGGGGCGTCACCTGGCTGTCAAACAGCCTTACCCTTGTCGACACCCACCACTTTCGGTGTCGACAAGATACACCAGTACCCCAAAGTTCGCTGCGGAATATGTTGGCACTATACAAATAAAGTTTTGTATTATTATTATTATTACTTTGATTAAGTTCATATTATATGTATAAAGGGAGCTCTGTTTTGCTGATAAATGATAACATTCTGGCTGCCTTTAGCCACCACTAAAGGGAGCTTAAAGGGGTTGTCTCGCGGCAGCAAGTGGGGTTATACACTTCTGTATGGCCATATTAATGCACTTTGTAATATACATCGTGCATTAAATATGAGCCATACAGAAGTTATTCACTTACCTGCTCCGTTGCTAGCGTCCCCGTCGCCATGGATCCGTCTAATTCTGATGTCTTCTTGCTTTTTTAGACGCGCTTGCGCAGTCCGGTCTTCTTCCTGGTGAATGGGGCCGCTCGTGCCGGAGAGCTGGTCCTCGTAGCTCCGCCCCGTCACGTGTACCGATTCCAGCCAATCAGGAGGCTGGAATCGGCAATGGACCGCACAGAGCCCACGGTGCACCATGGGAGAAGACCCGCGGTGCATCGTGGGTGAAGATCCCGGCGGCCATCTTGGTGAAGGAAGAAGAAGGAAGAAGGAAGACGTCGCAGAGCGGGGATTCGGGTAAGTAATAAAACATTTTTTTTTTTTAACACATCCTTTGGGGTTGTCCTGCGCCGAACGGGGGGCCTATGGAAAAAAAAAAACCGTTTCGGCGCGAGACAACCCCTTTAACTACATATGGATGGAGGCTGCTCTTAAGCTCCCCCTTTAAGTGGCAGCAGGCGAACAGAATTTTATTATACAGTATAACTTGGTTATATCCCATTGGACACAACAAAATCTTTTCTTTTAGTGTTTGCAAATGAAGAAGTATGGGCAGGGTCATCATGTTATTATATGGTGGTATCATACAGTAGTGACGTTTGTTTTGGGCTTATATTCAACTTCTATCTCTCCTTCACCCCCTACAACCAATCTCTTGCTCGAACATGTCAGTTGCACCTCAAGAACATCATAAGAATCTGCTTTTTTCACTATGGACACGCTAAAACTGCTCACTGTTGCTCTCATTCATTTTTGGCTCGATTATTGTAACTTGCTGCTGATCGGCCTCCCGCATCCCAGACTCTCCCCTCTCCAATGCATCCTGAATGCGGCTTCTCCGATGCCTCTGCCCTGTGCCAGTCATTACACTGGCTGCCTGTCAAATACAAAATTTAATTCAAACTCACTACATTCATCCATAAAGCCCTCTATAGCACCGCGCCGCCCTACATTGCCTCCTTCATCTGAATCCGACACTCAGCCCCGTGCCCTTTGCTCCGCTAACTAAATCAGATTAAGTGCCCCTTTAACTCAAACCTCTCATTCTCACCTCCAAAACTTCTTCAGAGCAGCACCAGTCCTCTGGAACATGCTACCCAAAACTATCCGGGCAATCACTGACACACAATTTCAGGCGTGCTCTAAAAACGCACCTCTTCAGGGAGGCATACCATATCCCCTAAACCAAACCCCTCTGTACCCCTCCACCTGATAACATGCTCCCTGTCCTACTGATTGCAACCCCTACTAGTCACAATCAAGCGCTCCCCTGCAGTCATACAGATTTGGGCACTATATGGCTCAATTCGACTATTGTCTATGTGTATAGCATCCCTCACTCTCCACCTCGCCATACCGTGCACATCTCCAGCCCCTTTACCTTCTGTATCACCCCATTACTTGTAGTATGTAAGCTTGTTGGAGCAAGACCCTCACCCCTACTATTTCCAGCAATTGATCACTATGTAACCGTGGTTTTGTTTCTGTTCCCCTGTCTTGTAAGCGTTGCGTAATATGTTAGCGCTATATAAATAAAGATTATTATTATTTACTATTAATGACTTATCCTCAGGATAGGTCATCAATAGTTGATCAGCGGGGTCGGCTGCTTGAGAGCCTCGATCATTTGATCCTCCTAACCGCTGTTGAAACGTATCAGTGGTCAGAGCCAAAAGTGTAATAGAATCTTTGTTCCCATTAATGGGAAGATAACCTTCTATTAAGCATCCAACTTAGAACCCAATGTCCAGCTTGGCTACACTAACAGCAGGCCAGAGAATCAGATGATCGTCAGGAAACCCGAGCAGTGAACCCTCTCCAATCAACTATGGATGACCTATCCTGAGGATAAGTCATCAATAGTAAATACCCATTTTTGATATGTAAATATAAATAAGCTATTTTCCATGGTACAAGCGGAACGGAAATCCCAATCAGATCTCAATTGTTAGAAATTTTAGAGAGTCTCCGATTCACCGGTAATGTCACGTACCTTTTGAATAAGCGTATCATATTTAATTCAGAGCAAAGCGACCATTTCAGCCTTCACAGAGGTGTCATCATTGTAGGGACCTCGCCACCGATTACCAGCGCTCCTTGCCTCAGGGCCATAACCTGATTTAAACTTCATTAACTTCACGACAAATACATTTTTTCTGCCTTTGAAGAATTCTTCAGCCTCCCAAATTCCATAACCAGTGCTGACTCGATTTCATTTATATTCATTTAACAGGCCATGGAGAAGAAGAACCCGTGACAGGTGTGGCGCCCCGTAGAGCAGGAATGGGTGGGCTGACACTTCTGATATAGACTTTATCCTGGATAATAGTATTCTATTAGTAGTGGGGCTTAACAAACAGGTGTGCCCTCCCGCTAGAAGATTTAGTATAATTAATGCTAGAAACTGTCGTAGATTTTATATCTGGGAGGTATGAGTAGAAGTGAGGATTCTGATTCAGGAAAAAAAGATTAAAAGGGAGCTAACTTTTCTGACAACTTCTGCCCATCTATCTTGTGTGAGTCTCATCATTTCTGTATTATAGGTGTATTAGAAATGTTGCTGCTTTACCACTGTAAGGGTCTCCCTTCCGACCTCTCTACAATCCAGTCTGTTTGGTACATAGCTTCTGTAGTAACAAGGACATTTCCTTAGCAACATGGGGAAGAACTATATTAACAGGTGGCTGGCATACAATCAAAAGATGCAGACTGACAGATATGCAGACACTGTGATAATGGTCTCCACAGTCTCTGCCTTTCCGGCTGTTACAGTGTCTATGCGTGTGTGCACATTACACATTTATAGTGCGTTTATCAACCATTTGACCAGAATGTCAATAAATCCTTGAATCACCCTGGGAAAGCACAGTAGCAGGTGTTCAGATACTGCCTCCCTGGTGATTGAATCAGAAACAGTGCAATGCTGCATGGGAAGTAAGGGCAAGGAAGTTCAGAACAGTAAACTACTTACAGATTGCTAGGTTTGCTGCATGCCCTCTCCATGAAAGTTGATTGGAGCAACAGAAAAATGAGGAACACCAGCTGAAAATCAAAACTTGCAAACATGAAACAGTGTGCAAACAGCAACAAATGAGTGGGTAATGAGAACCTGTTGTGGTTTTAGGAAACTTTTTGAAAACTCTGGCACACTTTAATATGATTGACAGTACAAAAGGGTTAATGGGTTCCTTTCATTGACTTTTGCCAAAAGAGATGCTTACCTTTGCATCAACAGCACTGCTTGACACATTGAGTGCTGGCCAAAGGTTATTACCTCCAGTATGAACAGGACAGTTTTCTCACTTCCTCTCTTCAACTACATGAATTATGTG
Organism: Eleutherodactylus coqui; assembly: GCF_035609145.1. Taxonomy (NCBI): domain Eukaryota; kingdom Metazoa; phylum Chordata; class Amphibia; order Anura; family Eleutherodactylidae; genus Eleutherodactylus; species Eleutherodactylus coqui. Next base: position 18,747,801 of record NC_089847.1, on the reverse strand, counting down.
CTAATTGCTGGGACTTACCTTTGAGGAAAATTGTAGCAAGAGATGGTGAAGAACCCAATCATGATCATACTTCCATATGCAAATGAAACCCATAAAAAGTGTTTTTTTGAGTCTGACAGAGAAGATCTTGATTGACTTGCCCAGATCCCGGATCTCAACTCCATCAAAGCTCAGATCCGAGACCTCAACTTTCTCAAAGCTCAGATCCTGGACCTCAACTCCATCAAAGCTCAGACTAGGGACCTCAAATTCATCACAGCTTAGCGTATCTAGGACTTCAACTCTGTCAAAGCTCAGCAGATCTAAAACCTGAACTCCATCAAAGGGCAACAGCTCCTGGACCTGAACTCTAACAAAGTTCAGCAGATTCCAGATGGACTCCATCGAAGACCAGGAGATTCTCCTTTACCTCAATTCCATCAAAGCTCAGAATTGGAACCTCAGCTTTATTAAAGCTCAGGTTTGGGATCTCAACTCTATCAAAGCTCAGCAGGATCCAGAACTTCAGGCCCATCAATGCTCAGCAGATCTAGGACCTGCACTCATTCAAAGCACAGTAGATACTGGACTTGAACTACATCAAACCCAATATATCCTGAACCCTAACTCCATCAAAGCTCAGCAGATCCTAGACCTTCATCAAAGTTCAAATCTGAGCCCTAAATTCTTTCAAAGCTCAGAAGATCCTAAACCAAAACTAAATCAAAGTTCGGCAGATCCTGGACCCCAACTCCATCAAACCTTAGATTCTTGACCTCAGCTCCATCAAACACATTATCAGTGAGTTTGAACATTGACAGTAGGGCAAGCTAAACATCTGTGCCTGATTCAGTCTAGTGAAAAGCCTTCCCGGAAAAGAATTGACCAACTCCATATTTATGTTCTATAGTTGTGGAAAGAAGTGTTTAACAACCACCTATAGATTTCATATTTGAGTGTCTTTTTAATACTGCCCATATAGTGTAAAGAGGGTCATACACTTAAAGGGGTTATCCCAAAATCTCAACATATCCCCTATCTACAGGACAGAGGAAAGGTTCTTATTGGTGAGGGTATGACCACTGGAATCCACATCGATTAGAAGGAAAGGGGTCCTGTACCATCTCCTCCCGATGAATGTAGTGGCATTTGGGCATATGCACTGCCTCTCTGTTTAACTTTATACGACTAACAGATATAACCTAGTTCTGTACTGGGATTCTCTTCGACAGTCCTGTAGAGATAAATAGATTGGCAGTGTGCATGCTTAACTCCTGCTCCATTCATACCCTGAGGAAGGGAGGGGGACCAACATAGGATCCCCATTCTCATGATTGGAGGGGATCCCAGTTTTCGAACTCTCATCTACCAGACATAGGGGATACATTTAAAACTTGGAAGAGCTCCATTAAGATTAGTATCAGCCAGAATGCATCTACTCGATCGTGCAGAATTTCAAACTACAATTTTTGCTCGAAGGGAAGTCGTCTACCCTACTCATTCACCGACCATTATTCCCAGTACAGGTGGGCCATGAACAAGACATTCCACAACGTGAACATGGAGCCATACTGTTGAAAACTCCCATGGATTTATGGATTGAAAAGGCATGGGGGACCAGATTAGTATAACTTTGGCCATGGAAAACCTTCCCTTCGAGCAAAAGGATTTTTAGAATGGCCCTTTAAATGCAAAGCAGCCGCCTTCCACACAACAAACTGAGATGTTCATGCTCACCTGTTAACAAAAACACTCCGTAGACTATAAATTCCGAAACAATAAAGCCTGACTTCTGTTTTACAATTGAAAATGATTTCCAATCTAGCGTTTCCATTTCAGCCAGGCTGCAAATAATAGCTGCTATCAGCAGTGATCTGCCTTTGGTCTTAGCCGATAAGGAGAGCCAGTTATTTTATCACGTATTGTTTCACGTCCCGAGCCGACACATTCCTACTTTATTTTGTAAGAAAACACTCAATCTTTTCTGTTGCATTAAGTTTAAATGGTTGAGGTTGTGTTTTATACAGTTTCCTTTGTCTGTTTTTGCTTGGATCGGTACAGGGACAAAATGCTTTTAATCAACCCAGCCAGCCGAATGTGTTATCAGTGCCTATTGTGTGTGAATCTGCTCATAGGAAATGAGAATGCCTTTCTTATCCTATTCATTAAAACCACAAAAATAACTATTTTTGTATTCATTTCCGGCATGTGGACAGCAATGAAAATGGATATTTTATTAATCAACACTTAGTTTATCCTCAGCCGGTAAGGACCCTGATGCACTTTGCCCGGCTGTGTTGTGCTTTGCCTCCTCTAACCCCTTCCTCGGCATGTGCGTTTGCTTGTTAAAATGTAACAACTCAAAGAGGTGAAAAAGTTTCAGCAAGGGTCTTTTTACTGTGAAGGTGCATTTGTTTCATGGCTGATGGTGCGTGACTCGGGTTCAGGATACAATGCAGCAGACGGAGTTACCAAAAATATACAATGATTAAGAACACAGAAGTGTGAGTACATAACAGAATCGGTATAAGTAAGCAATCCGACTTTTACTATATGGTTACTTAATGCTACCTGTGCTAGCTAAATCCTAAGAATAGTTGGTATAGATCTAAGATAGCAACAATACTTAGAAAACACAATTGGCGAAACTCTATGAAAACTATTTGTTACTCTAACATACAGTTCACAGAATGCAAAACATAGGATAGGATTATCACATGTGACTTCCATTGCAATATAACTGAACACAGCGTTTTACCTGGCTCAAGGCATCTTTAGTCGACGGGCTTATGTCTCTGTATTAGAGATGAGCGAGCACCCAAATGCTCGGGTCCACGTTATTCGAGTCAAGCTTTTCGTAAAATTTGAGAGCTCTACTCGAGTAACGAACCCCATTGACTACAATGGGAGACTCGAGCATTTTTGTATGTGGGACGCCAGGTCCCGAGCTTTTCTTTTTTTTCTTGGTTCGTGTGTTCGTTCTCTCTCTCTCTCTCATTAACGCGCGCTGCGTCACAGCGGGGGGGAGCCAAAAACTGGGGCGGGGTCGAAGACTGTGTGATGCTCGTTCGAGTAACGAGTACCATCGAGTACGCTAATACATCATCGAGTATCAAGCTCGGCAGAGTACGTTCGCTCAACTCTACTCTGTATTCTTTTGTTTTAGTTCTTATCCTGTGATCAATATCCCATTGACTTAATAACTGTTGTAGCGTCCTTGAGGCCCTATCATAGATTGTAGACTCAGGCATTTGAACAGTTCCATATCTACACAATGGTACCACTAATTGTTTGACTGTGTCTTTACTATTGGTGTTGTCACGCCTACAGTCAATTTGAGGCCAATCTCACTTACGGTTTGTCACTGCCCAGCGGATGATTCGCAGTGCATCCACACGTAAAAAATCTGCAATCCGCAATCTCTCGCAAGAGGAAAAAAAAAAATTTTAAGACGACCCGCAGTGCATCTGCTGCGGAAATCCGCATGAAATATCTGCCCATGCTGTGGACATCAGACCTACTTAGCCCTTTTAGGCAGCCCCTTTGTCTATCTTTCCAAATACTCTCTACCCTACGTTCAGCCTGTGTATTGACCACCATAAACCAGAGGCATAACTAGAATCTCTTGGGCCCTAATGCAAAATCTGCAACAGGGCCCACTGTATGGTGACGCAGCACAGGATCAAATCATGCAATCTTTGCTAGCAGGAGCTGTACATAATTGAGGATGGACTACATGCGCTCAGAGAGGAGAGCGCATGTAAAAAAATTAGGGGAAACTCCTACTCAGTTGTGGATCTTAGGATATGCCTCATACTGAGACAAGGACGATCTAGCAAAGACTCTTGCAACTGATAATCACACACTGGGTTCCGCCTTCACAGCTAGCCGTGAGGATTCACAGAAGACCAGCGCCAACAGTGCATAGCTGATTCGGTGTTGCGCCCGTCCCCACAGCTCGAGAGGGACAGACATCTCTTCAAATAAAAGTTCTCTTCACACCTGTATTCCAGAGTCTCTGATAAAGTATGTGGTCGCAGCCCATTGGCCAATCGGCTGGTGGTGCTTTACTTGGTGGGTGAACACCCATATGCTATTGGACCGATTCAGCCAGGCCATTGTGAGAAAGTTGAGACACTCCCATACATATTACATGGTCATCCAGTCTGCAGAAATCAGCAGGTTCAGCCAACATTAACCCTATATGTGCAGACGTCTTTACACAAAGCATTGACCGTTGGGGTAAAATCATAGACTGGTAGAGTTGGAAGGGACCTCCAGGGTCATCGGGTCCAACCCTCCTGCTCAGTGCAGGATCACTAAATCATCCCATACAGATGTCTGTCCAGCCTCTAGACCTCTAGATTGGACAACAACTGACACTTTCAATACTCTTATATATCTAGTAACAATCTGTAACCAGGCGGTTAATCTGAGAAGATTACATGGGGAGCAATGTATGGATGCTAAAAATGGACATGAGTTAGGGCGACAATCACAGAGTTGTGTATACGGCAGTAAAATATCTGGAGAGTCTTATAAAACATGAACTAATAGACCGGACCACTTCTTGGGACTCGTTAGAGTTTATATTACAACCTCTGCCAGGAGAAGAGCATATAATGCAGATGATAGAAGAGTTTTACAAGAGTTTTACAAGAAAATTGTATTCGGGGTCACGGTGATATTCACTATATTTTATTGTCATTTAGTCAATAAGATTTAATAGGAATATGGAATTATAATTTTATGGCTTCAGTCCATAAAAGCAGAACAAGACGTGTTTACTGTGTATAAACCTGTCCATTCTTGGTACCAACGCTCTAAATTATACATATACAGAAAGAAATTCCAAAACCTTTTTTAAAAAAGGGGAATTTGATCTAGTGCATAGAGGTGGTCATGTACTTGAGATGACTCCAACCAATGTTCTCCTAGATTCACCGTATGTGCCAAATTATCGTAATATAAACACTGTTTTGGGTTGAACTTTGATAAACCGAAAGTCATAAACCCTAAAACTAGTTTTGAACATTGTATGAGACCCTTGAGATGGTGGTGCTGGTGGAGGCTTGGATGTGTGGGGTACTAGGTTCAAATCTGACTAAGGACAACATCAGCATAAAGGTTGTATGTGCTCTTCTTCTTGTTCTTCTCTTTCATCTGCTCCTTCAGAAAAGGAAGAACCAGCATGGTGGCTCAGTGGTTAGCACTGTTACTTTGCAGTGCTGGGGTCCCAGGTTCAATTCTGATCAATGATGATATCTGCATGGAGTTTGTGTTCCTTCTTGTTCTTTTGCTTCTCTGGAGTAGAAAGAAGCTAGAAGATGCTCTAAATTATACATATACAGAAAGAAATTCCAAAACCTGTTTTAAAAAAGGGGAATTTGATCGAGTGCATAGAGGTGGTCATGTACTTGAGATGACTCCAACCAATGTTCTCCTAGATTCACCGTATGTGCCAAATTATCGTAATATAAACACTGTTTTGGGTTTAACTTTGATAAACCGAAAGTCATAAACCCTAAAACTAGTTTTGAACATTGTTTGAGACCCTTGAGATGGTGGTGCTGGTGGTGTCTTGGATGTGTGGTGCACTGGGGTACTAGGTTCAAATCTGACTAAGGACAACATCAGCATAAAGGTTGTATGTGCTCTTCTTCTTGTTCTTCTCTTTCATCTGCTCCTTCAGAAAAGGAAGAACCAGCATGGTGGCTCAGTGGTTAGCACTGTTACTTTGCAGTGCTGGGGTCCCAGGTTCAATTCTGATCAATGATGATATCTGCATGGAGTTTGTGTTCCTTCTTGTTCTTTTGCTTCTCTGGAGTAGAAAGAAGCTAGAAGATGCTCTAAATTATACATATACAGAAAGAAATTCCAAAACCTGTTTTAAAAAAGGGGAATTTGATCGAGTGCATAGAGGTGGTCATGTACTTGAGATGACTCCAACCAATGTTCTCCTAGATTCACCGTATGTGCCAAATTATCGTAATATAAACACTGTTTTGGGTTTAACTTTGATAAACCGAAAGTCATAAACCCTAAAACTAGTTTTGAACATTGTTTGAGACCCTTGAGATGGTGGTGCTGGTGGTGTCTTGGATGTGTGGTGCACTGGGGTACTAGGTTCAAATCTGACTAAGGACAACATCAGCATAAAGGTTGTATGTGCTCTTCTTCTTGTTCTTCTCTTTCATCTGCTCCTTCAGAAAAGGAAGAACCAGCATGGTGGCTCAGTGGTTAGCACTGTTACTTTGCAGTGCTGGGGTCCCAGGTTCAATTCTGATCAATGATGATATCTGCATGGAGTTTGTGTTCCTTCTTGTTCTTTTGCTTCTCTGGAGTAGAAAGAAGCTAGAAGAAGGAGAAAGTAGGCAGCAGTGTGGTGATTTAGTGGTTAGCATTGTTGCTTTGCAGTGCTATAGTTTTAGGTTCAAGTCTGACCAAAAACAACATCTGCATGAAGTTTGTATGTTTCTTTTTCTTCTCTTTCATCAGCTCCTTCAGAAAAGGAAGAACCAGCATGGTGGCTCAGTGGTTAGCACTCTTACCTTGCAGCACTGGGGTCCTAGGTTCAAATCTGACCAAGGACAACATCTGCATGGAGTTTGTAAAAGTTTTTTTTATAAACTCTCTTATTATGAACTTCCAGTTCAGTTCAAATTAATTTGGATTGAACTGAAGTTCGGCAAACCAGACGAACCGAATTTCTGAAACATTTACTCACCTCTACTCATAATTCACAATGACTACAAATCTGTTGGTCACTGTGGGGGTTCTTCACTACCAAACACAATCCCCTAGCAGAAAGGTATATTCTCCTCTCTAATGCTTCTTTATGTGATAAAGGAGCCTCAGGACCCACTAAGGAATCAGGCCCAAGGTGAAAATACTACCTCTGTACCCTCTATAGCTGCACCCCTATTCTAAACTCACTATTAACCCCTTAGTGACCAACCTATTTTGTGCCTTAACGACCCAGAGATTTTCATAGTTACATTTCAATCCATTGACATAGTCGTATGAGGGCTTGTTTTTTGTGGGAAGACCACTCTGGGGTACATATATTGTAATGTAGAACTATTTTGGGTTTTGTTTTCATGGTGTTTACCTTTTGGTAAAAATAGCATGATAGCTTTCTTATCTGGATCGGCACAATTACTATTGTGTTGCTTTTTGAAATATTTTTTTAATATTTTATCCATTTTTAAAAGGGTTTTTGTGGGGAAAAATGTGTATTCTTCTTGTTTTAACTTATTTTTTTTAAATTGCAGTTTATAAAGCTTTTTTAGGATTCTTTTTAAGTCCCTCATGAAGACTTGAAGCTGTGATTTTTAGATCGCTAGAATACTACACTGCATTACTTATGTAGCGCAGTCTACTAAACCTATAACAGTCACCTAGCACACTGTAATAGGCTGAGTTACTTGGCACACATGGAGGCCTTTGTCAGGTCTCTGAGTAGTCATTAGTGCCTTGCGATTACACCGTGGGGTGCTGATTAGTGACAGAAAGAGCTCCTTCCTCCTGTCATCTGCTTACATGCCGAAGTTGATTGAGACAGGTAAAGAGTAAAACTACCAGGATCTGAAGTTTCTCCATTCTTGGCTGTTAGAGCAGGAGCCTGGCTGTCAATAGTTAGCCAAGTCACCGCCTTAAAAAGATGTATGTGAGGATTAAAGCCCATTAGTGAGGTCAGTAAAAAGGTGTATTGGACGTCACTAAAGGGGTAATGGTGGATTGCAACCAGCCAGGACAATAAGTCTGAAGACCTCACTTTTGGCACATTAACTGTTGATGGGCAAGGCGTCTACACACTGTTCCTGCAGGGGTCCTCTGCTTTGTAAGCCCACTGAGTTGATTCAAGCCTCTAAAATTTTTGACTTCAGTTTTTTTGCACAGAGTAGAGCACAAAGAATAGACCTGATGATCTCCCAATTATTCTGTAGACTGCGGTGAAAGTACCCGGTGCGCGTCACCTGTTATTCGCAGTGCGGTGTACAGGTAGGGGGTTGATATAGATGAGTGACTACATTGAATTGTAAAAGAATAAATGAATGCCGCTCTCCTATGCAATAAACCAACATGTCGCTCTGACAGACAATGACATTGTAACGAGTGGGATTTTGGCAAACACAACTGCGGGTTTTGCATTGCACGGCGATGGCGGAGGAGCATGACAGAGGGATGTTTACCATTGTTATGATTTCATTAGCCATGTGTTTCTTCTCTCAAGGATGGGATTTGAGTGAATAATTGAGCATTGTTTCAGGATTCTTTGAAGACAAAGTTGCTACAAAATAAATGATAATCTTCATGTTTAAATCACAGAGAGAGAGGGAGAGAGACAATGAATAATTATTGTCGTGCTAAGAATCAACAGTCAGATGTTGCCTGCCAAAACAGAGAAAGAAGGAAAACAGATCATAAAACGGCAGGCAGGAGATCTGCACACAACAAATGAATCTGTCATTCATAATAAAGTGGTTCACTGATGACATCACTGGTGATAAGATGCCAATATGTCACTGATGACATCACTGGTAATAAGATACTAATATGTCACTGATGACATCACTGGTAATAAGATACCAATATGTCACTGATGACATCACTGGTAATAAGATACCAATGTATCACAGATTGACTTATTAACCAGATGCAAATGTGTCATTGATGATATCACTGGTAACAAGATGCCATGTATGATTGATTACATCACTGGTTACAAGATGCCATGTGTGATTGATGATATCACTAGTAACAAGATGCAATTATGCCACTAATGACATCATTCATAACAAGATGTCAACATGTTAATGATGACATCCCTGGTAATAAGATACCATGTCATTGATATCACTGACAGCAAGATGCCAATGTGTCAGTGATGCTGATGATGTCACTTACTAACAATATGTCAACATATCACTGATGACATCACTTGTCACAAGACACCAGTGTGTCATTGATGACATCACTGCTAGCAAGACACCAATGTATTACAAATTCATTTTACTTATTAACCAGATGCAAATGTGTCACTGATGACATCACTGGTTACAAGATGCCATGTGGGATTGATGACATCACTGGTTACAAGACACCATGTATGATTGATGATACCACTGTTAACAAGATGCCATTATGCCACTATGGACATCTCTTAAAAGAGATGATGATGTTAATGATGACATCACTGGTAATACCAACATGACATTGATATCACTGACACCAATGATGATGTCACTTACTAACAATATGTTAATCTGTCACTGATAACAATATTGGTAACTAGATTTCAACGTGTCATTGATATCACTGATTGTAACAAGTTGCCAATGTGTCAGTGGTGACATCCTGGGGTAACATCATCAGAGTCTTCCCATATATTCATGCAAAGGCTTACCCTAAAATATGAGCAGCATATAGCTATTCTCTATCCAGGCTACCCAGTGATGACCCGTCATGCGTGTGATTTTTTTTTTTGCAAATTACCCCATGCCTTGACCAAAAGGTTGACTTCATAGTATGACCCGAATGCAGTTGATGAGTCATTCAGGCAGTGATAGCATCGCCATTGCATGTATCATGATGTGTTCATGCTAATTTCTTCTACTTCCCCTCTTATAGCCTTCACGCATCATGCACTTTCTTACTGACCTTGAGCTTCAGTTCATCTTCAGGTCTCTCATCTTTATGTCTTCGAGTGACCAAGATCTGATTCTTCTTTTCGAAAAAAAATCTAATTCAGAATAATTTCTCTGGATCGGCTTCCCACAAGCTGCAGACAATCACTAATTAAATTGGCAAATGCCCCTAACTCAACAATAATTTGGCGGCAAATCTCCCCATTACCAATGAATTGAATATGTTCAATATGTTTCACTTTGCTGTATTTCGTCCCCCCTCCTTTACCTAACATATTGGCCAAGTCTGATGGCTTCAAGTAGGACGTGCCTGGCAGATTCCGCTCTTTAAAATGTAAATCCATGATTCTTTTGGTCTTCTGCCTGGTTGTCTGGAGCTTCTTCCTCTGACCTTACGGCTGAAGCCTAGCCACCAGCCTTCCGATCTTATGTAAACCGGTCCAATACCACTTACAAAGCTGATTATCCTCATCTTTCATCCTATTATGCTGAGCTTCTCCATGTCGCTAACTAACATGTTTGGCAACAAATTCTTGATTAGTATTTTCAATTGTGTTATCGTAGCCAAAACATTGCACTGATCCTAGACCAGTGTTGGCGAACCTATGGCACGCGTGCCGGGGAGGGCACGCGGAGTCCTTTCTGCCGGCACGCGTGCTGTTCGCTGATATCACCCGGCCGTCGGCACTGCAGAGAGAGCTTCCTGCCCTGTCAAACATAAGGCAGGGCAGCGCTGACTGCAGAGTGAACTTGATTGCCGGCACGCGCGGTCTTCTAGCAGCTCCTCGTACCCCGCCCCTCCACACATCAGGCCAATGGGAGCGCTTCCTTACTCCCCTGTCACTCCTATAGCGGGAGATTTAAATAAAGCCCAGACGGCAGCGGAGGTGAAGGAGATGCCGGCACGCGCAGGCTGTTGTCTGCTCCTCATATCCCCGCCCCTCCGCACAGCAGCCCAATGGGAGCGCTTTCTACCTCCCATGTCAGAAGTAGTGCGGGGATTTCCAATGCAGAGCCGACAACAGCCTTCGCTCAGTGAGTGCCGGTGGTGAGAGAAGCAGAGCAGAGCTTCAGCAGTAAAGAAGAGGTTTAAAAGAAGATCCTTGCTGCCTGGGTTAAAGTAAGAAGCGAACAGCAGTTACTGCAAAGATAACTGCTAAACACATAAACACGGGCGTTTTGGCATTGCGGTGTCCGCCTCCGGATTCCGCAATGCAAATACTGCACATAGACATGCTGTTGGAAATCAGTTTTCCATGTCGCCGAGCGAAAATCAATTGCGACTTTTCGCTCGCGGATGGAAAATCGCAGCATGTTGTATTTTGGCCGCCTGCAGACGGGCGGGTCGGATCCGGCAGCGAGAATTCTCGCCGCGGGATCCGACCCGAGCACCTGCAGGGACCAGTGCGTACGCACCCGCGCCCCGCAGCTCCGGCTGTTTGATGTGCTGGCTTGCTGGGCAGACCGGATCCGGCAGCGGGTGAGTGACATTTCTGCGAGCCCTGCACAGAAATAGAGCGTGCCGCAATTTGTTTGCTGCGCGATATTTCTCTCGGCCAAACCGCGGCCGTCTGCATAGGATTGCGTTTGTTAACGCAATCCTATGCAGGCTTCCAGCAGCGGAAATTCCGCGGGAAATCCCACCGCGGAATTTCCGCTCATGTGCAGGCGGCCTTTGGCAGAACGCACACAGGTGGATTTGCATTGTGGAGTCCACAGCGGGCGTCCACCTCTGAACTCCACAGCAAATACCGCCCCATAGCATGCTGGGGAAATACGTGGCTTCACTTCCATGAGCAGAAATTGATTGCGATTTTCCGCTCGCGGAAGAGAAATCACAGCATGCAGCGATTCTGTGAGGGCTACGCACGGATGGCTTCCATTGAAGTCAATGGAAGCAGCTTGTCCTGCGGCCATTCCGCAGTCATAATTACAGAATGGCCGCAGGACCTGCGTCAGCGCGGCATAATCTGTACTGCGCATGCATGCTGGCTGGTAGAGCCGCAATACAGATTATGAAGAACCCGGATAGGTACGCGGGGATCACTGGCGAGGCACAGGGTTGATTCCGCTGCGGGATCTGACCCGGCTATGTGCAGGTGGCTCAAAGTTCACGTTTAACCCTGTAATGACGTGGACTCGTTTTTTTTCCCCATTTTCGTTTTTTCCTTTTCCCTTTTAAAAATCATAACTCCTTTATTTATCCATCGACGTTGCTGTATGAGGGCTTGTTTTTTGCGGGACGAGTTGGTCAGTACGATTACAATGATACCAAACTTGTATAGTTTTTTTTGCTGTACTACTTTTATTTTTTTGTAAAGACATCTAATTTTGTAAAATTATTTTCTGCCGCCATCATCTGCGCACAATAACTTTTTAATTTTTCCATCAACGTAGTTGTGCGAGGGCTCATTTCTTGCGAGATGTCCAGTAGTTTATTTTAGTATCATTTCGGAATACATACGACTTTTTGATCGCTTTTTATTGCATTTTTTTCTGGGAGACAGGGTGACTGAAAGTGCATTTCTGGCGTTCTTTTTTTTAAATTTTTTCGGATGACGGTCACCATGTGGGGTAAATAATGTGCTACTTTGATGGACGCGCATCCAAAAAGCAGTTAAAATCTGCACGCTGTCTATTTTGAAGCGGCCCTGTCCTTTTTAGAACGACGGAGGTAAAATCATACGTCGTGATAAGCCCCGCCCCCTGACATGTTGGCACTTTGCGATAAATATGTGGGTTTTAGGTCGCAGTTTGGGCACTCGGACTCCAAAAGGTTCGCCATCACTGTCCTAGACCTACTAGGTAGAGACTTTCATAAATCGGTATCAATTATTTTTATTATCAATACAGGTCAGCCATTTTTAAAGGATATGTGATCAGCATTTGCACTGATGTCCAGAGCTGTGCTCTTGCCAGAAACATGCAGCTTCGACCTCACTACAGTGGCCTGTATTGGTATTGCAGGCAAAGCTCCCATTGCACTCTTCCGCAACACAACAGCTCTATAAAGTGGCACACTGCCCAGCAAGCAACTGTTCATTGGGTATCATGAACGGCAGAACCCTGCCGATCTAGTACTGGTAGCTATCAATGTTATGAAGTTGGACATCCTCACTAACATCTGATAGGGCTCGGGTGCTGGGTACAACTGGTGCAAACTGTGGTTGACCCAGTTGCACACACTCATTTTGCCTTTGTCTAGCAACATATATATAGTAAGATGCTCCTGCTGGACAACACAGTTTTCACATGACTCCAATTTGGCCACATTTTTGGCAAGCAGCACACGGATGAGAAGTTTTGTTGGATTCATCTGTGGTCGTGTAAATTTTTCATTGATGTGTGTCCACGCATGAGATGAGAAATCTAAGAAAATTAGTTTTTGTTTGGTCAATTGGTTGGGTAAATGGTAGATACTGTAGACCATTTTCATCTTGATCGGTGACAACAACCCAATAAGGAATCCATGAGTGATTGGGGAGGTGGGGGTTCCATGCCACAATGGACCTAATGGATTCCAATTCACCTATAATGGCATCTGTCAGGTCTAGATTTTTTCACTTGGTTGGCAATGCTATTCTGTTCAACATTAGCAATGGAAACTCGATGGAACAGAATTCAAGGGCCCAGTTGCTTCTACTACGAAGCTTCTTCTTACAGCTGAGTTACTTGAAATCCATGCTCTGGAATCCATCATACTTTATAGTATTTTAAGTAGTTGAAACATTACCTGGCTTTATTATTTTGATTATTAATAAAAAAAAATGGAGCCCTTTTGGGTCAGAACCTAAGATTTATCGTGAGAAGGATATTTTTTTTGTCTATGATGTCATTTTTTGTACTAGTGCCAACAATCTCATATCGTCCCTCTTAAGTTTTTTACAAAAGCTACCAGATTTACCGAAGACAATTAATGACACATATCAGCCTCGTAAATTGGACCTCTTTAGTTTTCCCAGTAAATGTATAAAAAAAGTTGATGGTAGGCAGTACCCAGTTATCAGGCAGCATCGTGCCATGTATGTGCCTACAGGAATATGGTGGTCTCTATTAAAGGGGCTGTCCAGCTTTACTCTATTCAACGAATCCAAGAAATCTGCTGGTTGTTTGCCAAAAATGGTACCAAAATGGAATAATGGGTTGCCTAAAATGTGCATCTTATGTTCCTAGATGAAGACAAACGAGACACTGCTCATGCGGTCAAGCAAATTTTCCACCAGTCTTGATGTACCTCCGAATTCTACCTATCAGATGTTAAAGCGGTTGTCTAGTTTTATACTATCCTCAAGATACACCATCAATAGTAAATTGGTGGTGGTCCATCGCTGTGGACCTTCGCTGATCAACTGTTTGCTGGGCCGATGCCCTGATGTATGGATCTGCTGCGTTGCCAGAAACACGCAGCTCCAATTTCACTGCAGTGGTGTAGGTTGGTAATTCACGCAAAACTCCCATTGTATTCAACCAGCCACACAACAGCTCTGAACGGTAGAGTGCAGACCCGGTAAAAAACTGTTGACTGGGGGTCCTGATTGGCAGACCCCTGTCGATCTAGCTTAGGTGTTGATCAAGACTGGTGGAAAATGTGGTTGACCCAATGGGCACTCTCTCATTTTGTCTTCATCTACCAACATAAGATGCTCCTGTTGGGCAAAACCAATCTTGACATGACTCCATTTCGGCTACATTTTTGGCAAACGGCACACAGACCAGCAGCTTTGTTGGATTCATCTGTGGTCTTTTAATTGTTGTGTGTCAAGACAAGACATACGATTTCTAAGAACATACATTTTGGGTTGATTGGTTGGATTCTTGGATAGATACTGTAGACTATTTTGATCCTGATCGGTGATAACCCAACAATGAATAGTTAACACTTTCCAAAGTCCATTATGAAACTTGTTTTATCTTTATGGCAACTTTTTCTTACTCCAGGTAATTGTGGTTTGTTCAGCGCATGAAGATTTATGGAGTCTGATTGCCAGCATTGCACATAATATATTCAGTTCTAAGGTTACTTTGTAATATTGTGCTGCCCCGTGATGAATGGCTTGTGGTTTTATATTATAATCATTACCTCTGGTGTCTTGTTTTTACTACATAATAATCCAGTCTGGTTTTATAGAAGCCAATGCATTTGCTGGATTGCATTTTCCTTTTACTACCCACATATGGGGCTTAGTGCCATGCGGAAATGTGAGGTGAGGACAGAGCTATTAGTGGTGCCAAACAGGGAGGAATTAACTAATGTTCTTTCCCACATCTCATATCTTCTGTCTTCTCGCCGATTTATACTCGGTGGTCTTCTCAAGAATCATTAAGCAGATCGTAATGTATTCTTTCGCCTTCACTCATAGAATCCAGAGATGTTGTAGGGACGTAAAAGAAGAGATACTATGATATTTATAAAGAAGAGCTAATATGATATTCATGCACCCTTTCAGGGCCATACCAGCTATTGGTGGATCTATAAAGGGAAGATACTCCGAAGGTTAACTTGTAAAATTGACAATCCTGGTATTGGTAGATTATTGCCTGTCGTGTCCTCATCTCTGTTGGACTGGCTGCATAGTTTTGTAACCGCAGCCCTGCTGAATCCAACAATGTCTTACTTTTCTTTATACTCACCCCCATTCACCCACCTGCATGCTCTTCTTATATTCGACCCCTGGTGCTGTAAATGTGTCAAGTGGGTGATCTACACTACTCACTGTCCATGGGTGAAGTTAGATTTGACTGACTGTGAGCGGTGGAGACTGCCAAATTGATATGTTTACGCAGCTGGAAACCAATCTATGTAGCCCAAACAGGGTAACAGGAACAAGAACATTGTCCACTTCCCAAAAGTAATTGGACATCCGACCAAAAATCATAAATTTCATTAGATACTCTCTGTGGCATACTTTCTACTAACATCTGATACGCTTCAGCTGGTATTTCCCTCCATTCATCCTGCAAATGTCTGATGAGTTAGCTCAAACACTATGCATCAACCTGTCTACAGTTGTGCAAGGAGTGTCATCATTGGACAGTTGAGCAATGGAAAAACCTTCTATGGAGTGATGGATCACACTACTCCATCTTCACATCAGATGGTGGTACCTGGGTCTGGAGGATGCATGGGGGACGCCTTTTGCCTGAGTGTGTTGTGCCAACAGATAAGTATGGCGGAGGTTTCGTTACGGTCTGGGGATGTGTTACAGTGGCAAGAACCATGAACATAGATGTGTATCCTGACAGTCTAGACTCTAGACAATAATGTGCTGCCGACAATGTGGTAATACTCTGGGAATGGTCAGCCATACTTCCAACACGACAACGCACCTTGTCACACATCCAACGCTGTTTTACTTTGGTTTGAGGATATGGATGTTCCACAATTGGACTGCTGTGCACAGAGTTCCCACCTTAATCCTATTGGAAATCCTTGGGATGAACTGGAATGTTGGATCAGGTATTATGAGCATCATCCATCCTCTTTGAGAGAACTCAACAGACGTTTGCAGGGTGAATGGAGGGAAATACCAGCTGAAGTGTATCAGACGTTAGTAGAAAGTATGCCATGGAGAGTAACTGATATCATTAGGGCCAAAGGAGTCCCACTAAGTATTTAACATATGGAAATAAATACTACTACTGATTCTTGTTCAGGGGTCCAATCACTTTGTGTAGGATAGTGTAGAAACAAAAGAAAGACTTTATTGTAGTCAGTTGGGCTGCAGCTAAAAAACTGTGCAGCCAAGCCCTTTGACATGACAGGTCCTCTTTAGACGGAGCCCAAATGTGAGCCTCATGCAGTACAGGGAGAGGATGCATCAGACTGGGCACCTGACTACCTGTGCTGCCCTGACTTCTGCCCCAGGTGTTCTCCAGGTAGTATATCTCTCTCACTGCTCGCCCCATCTGATCCCCGCTGTGTTTGCTGCTGATTACTGCTCCATCGAGCAACAATTTCCAGAATTTTTGATATGCAGTAATTTGTTGTATCAGTAGGGATCTATAAATGTCTACTCTGTTGTTCCAGGTTCTCCATGCTGAAGGACGATGCAGGCTGGCTCTCCATTAATCCAGTGAACGGTACAGTCAACACAACGGCCCCACTCGATCGAGAATCCTCCTTTGTTCATAACAGCACTTACACGTCCCTGATCCTAGCAATAGACAATGGTGAGTACTGAGCGTCCCGAGCGCCGTTCTATGTGTAGCTGGCCTCTGTGTCTGCCATGTAATTCAGCCTATTAGACCTTGCCTCTGGCAGGGTCTAATAGGGTGCTGTCATAGGCGGTGTAGGATGTGCTTTATAAATAATGCTGTGTGCTATCCTAGCGATAAAACAATCCCATCTTCAAGTCCTCTAAAAAAAGCTCAACAAAGTTTAATGAAAAATAATAATCCAGTTAAAAAATACACATTTTCCCCTCTAAAAAACCCTTCCAAATTGGTGAAAATACCAATTTTTTTCTTTTAAAAAGTCACGCATAATAGAAATGACCACGTCTGCAACAACCCAAACGCAGATTTAGTTGTCAACCCTGCAATAAATATAAGAACCAGAACGATTAAATGGTCACTTGAGACAATTTGTGTTTATTATGATAGCCAATGTGATAACTAGCAAAAGTGCAGATCACTTTATTAACCTAAATTAATGTTTTTGTGCTCAAAAAGTCTTCTAAAGATCTGGTCACTGGTGGCCTCCATTCCTGCTAACTTACTGTCCACTGCCTGTTGTCATGTGCAATCCATCTCTATTAACAGAGAAGACAAGAACAGGAAGTGGAAGAGGATGATGTCTCATGGTGCCCAAAGAAGTCTATAGAGAGCAGAGTGGGGGAGGGAGGAGGAGGGAGAATAACTCCGATAGAGAAAACTGAAAATTAGGGATGGAGCCTATAGAACAGAAAACTGGTGATAAATACAGGATACAAGTATTATGATGGCCAGTCAAGTACACACACAGCAGCTTATTCTGAAGTCATCCGCTAGTGCGAGCATGCTGTAGATTATATAAACTAGATGATGGGGTTCTCATTACAACCATGTATACTCCAAACCTGCCGGGCACAAGTGACACCAGTGACCTTTTCTGAAGTGCCACTTATGCATGAAAAACTCCATGTTTTTATTATAAGGAAAACTTAATAAAGAATTTTATATTTTCTAATCAAGGTTTTTGTGCTCCAGTCCTGCCGCTCCTACAGAGAGCCGCGCACAGCTGGGATCCGGAATTGGATTCTATAAAATGATAGCGGCTCAGCATAGATGGCTGGAAGTGTTAGATAATCTCACTGTTCGAAAGGAAGAATACTACTAAAGTCTGTCTGCTTTCTATTTACTGCCTGGGTGGATGCAATCTACTGTTCTCTGTTACCAGCCCAGAGGGGGACTTAAAATTGCAATTGTTTCATTGCTTGTACGGTATAATGCAATACTATAGTATTGCATTATATCACGTTCTGACAGGCAGTCTATGAAGACATGCCACAGGCGATAAATGTCTGATCGTCGGGACCCTACATTGTCCTGACATCTGCACACCCCGAGTTCTCCATATAAATGGAGCGGTGGTACGTATGCTCAACCACCACTCCATTGAGGTCTATGTGATAGAGGGAGATTAATGCATTTATCAATCCTTCTCAATCCCACAGAAGTTAATTGAGTAGTGATCACACATTCAGACTTCTGCTCCATTGACGTGGGGAATTTGGGGTGTGCAGACATTTAGCTACATACTGTGTACAGGGCATAAATGTCATTACTGGGAAAACCTAGGTCGGGAGGAGTGTCTTTACTCCTTAAGAAGAGCACTCAGAAGGTGTGTGGAGACACCTAGGAAGGGAGTCGGTTGAGAGGGTGGCATTGTCTCTCCCCAAGGAGAGCACTCAGAAGGTGTGTGGAGACACCTAGGAGGGGAGTGGGTTCAGAGGGGCATCATCTCTCCCCAAGGAGAGCACCCAGAAGGGGTGTGAAGACACCTAGGAGGGGAGTGGGCTCAGAGGGGCATCATCTCTCCCCAAGGAGAGCACCCAGAAGGGGTGTGGAGACACCTAGGAGGTGGGTGAAGAGACTTACAAGGCCATGCAAGCTCCTCTGGGTTATATATGCAAATAAAGAAGATGGAACAATACCTCTGCAGCGCCACCTATTGGATGGCAGCATTCCTTTAAATCAATGTACGACTCTTTAAACAGGTCTCTAAAACAATGATTGGGAATAGGAAACCAAGCCCGAAAACCATACACAGACAGCTGTTTCAGGGTGTTTGCCCCTCATTAGTGTGCAGTAGTTCTGGCTTGGCTGGTGAGAGGCCTGTAATGTGGGTCAGGAGGGGTGTCGTCTCTTCCCAAGGAGAGCACCAAGAAGGGGTGTGGAGACACCTAGGAGGTGACTGAGGAGACTTATAAGGCCATGCATGCTCCTCTGGGTAATATGCAAATAAGGAAGATCGGACAACCTATTTAGGTCACCTACCTTTCTGCCTTAGGAACACCCAGAAATGTATGAGAAACACCCTCTTTTATGCAAATATGCATAGGCTCCACCTTCAGAAATGCTGGGAGAAATGGATGTGCGGATGTTGTATGATAGAGTCCAAGTGCCACCTGGACAATCAGAAGTGCGGATAGCACTGAGGCATCAGCTGCTTTGGACATGGAGGAGGTGAAGATGGGTCACTTTAACTTAATTCGATATTTCACAAAACCAAAGTTTATTCTGCAAATGCCGATTCCGCACTTCCTGTTTTGTTTATGGTACAGTTAATACTTTGTTCTTATTTTATTTTGGCTTGCATATCTGCCGCATCATTAATGCAAGTTGAGTCAAGTAATTTCACCAGGGTCACGCTTGGTCTCAGAGGGCTTGTCTGAGTTTTGCAGATGCACAGCTTTATATTATTTGCATACAAATGTCTTCGCCCGTGTTGGTAAATTTGCATGATGTAGCAAGTTGCTGTAAGCTGCAGTGATATTCATCAATACTTTCTATATTGTGCTGCAATGGCATTCTGACCTCAATCTCGCTGCTTGGCTTCGGTTGTGCGAAAGCTGAATTTGCACTAGTTAAATCATATTGAGGCAACTGGTGGCTTACCAGAGCGTAGTACAATAAGGACGTATAGGGACTCCTGCAATATCATAATGAGAACAAGAATCAAATCGAAGAGTGACATTGTAGAAGGGGCAGGTGCGTGATCAGCAAGTCCAGTCTCACATACCCCTTATATCCCCTGTATACACACTACCTATATATATATAGTTTCTTATAGCATTGTGTTCTATGGGGAACCAATGGATTGAGACCTTGCTACTTCCTGAGACCGTGGCTAATGACATCAGAGGGCCGGACACATTGACGGCACTAATGTAAAATTATATTATTATGTTACATGAAAAACTGTAAAAAGAGGTCCATTACTGAGCCTCACCATTTACATGGGATGAAGGGGGTCTTTAGAGGTTTTATTAACCTAAAGTATTCCCAAGTGCTAGACTGAGACATCAAGAGGGGGAATAACCGAACTTGGGTATTTAGAGTTTTCTATCAATTTGGTTTAGTAGTTGTATGTATAAATGCTACAGGACCCATACAGAAAGCCTGTGAATCCTATTTCATCCATCCACTTGTGAAAAAAAACCTGAGAGTCCTGCTTCCACCGCCCACTCATGGCGAAAGCCTATGAGTCCTGTACCCCCTCAACCTAGGACTCAGGCTTCATTTTTCCAACTCATAAAGAAAGTCTATGTTTTCTTCTCCCTGCCCACTCATAGAAAGACTGTGATTCTTTCTCCCCCACCCACTCATAGAGAAAGCTTGTTTCCCCCACCCACTCAAATAAAGAGCCTGCGAGTCCTGCTTTCCTCCGATCATTCATGGAGAAAGCCTGTAAATCCTGCTTCCCTCCGACCACTCGTGGAGAAAGCCTGTAAATCCTGCTTCCCTAAAATCACTCATGGAGAAAGCCTGTGAGTCCTGCTTCCCTCCATCCACTCATGGAGAAAGCCTGTAAATCCTGCTTCCCTGCAATCACTCATGGAGAAAGCCTGTGAGTCCTGCTTCCCTCCATCCACTCGTGGAGAAAGCCTGTAAATCCTGCTTCCCTGCAATCACTCATGGAGAAAGCCTGTGAGTCCTGCTTCCCTCCATCCACTCATGGAGAAAGCCTGTAAATCTTGCCTCCCTCCAACCACCCATGGAGAAAGCCTGTGAGTCCTGCTTCCCTCCAAACACTCATGGCAAAAGCCTGTGAGTCCTGCTTCCCTCTGCCCACTTATGGAGAAAACCTGTAAATCCTGCTTCCCTCCACCCACTCATGAGGAAAGCCTGCAAGTCCTGTTTACCTCCATCCGATCATGGAGAAAGCCTGTGAGTCCTGCTTCCCTCCATTCAATCATGGAGAAAGCCTGTGAGTCCTGCTTCTCTCCGACCACTCATGGCGAAAGCCTGTGAGTCCTGCTTCCCTCCATTCAATCATGGAGAAAGCCTGTGAGTCCTGCTTCTCTCCGACCACTCATGGCAAAAGCCTGTGAGTCCTGCTTCCCTCCATCCAATCATGGAGAAAGCCTGTGAGTCCTGCTTCCCTCCATTCAATCATGGAGAAAGCCTGTGAGTCCTGCTTCTCTCCGACCACTCATGGCGAAAGCCTGTGAGTTCTGCTTCCCTCGCCCACTCACAGCAAAAGCCTTGGAACTTGTAGACATGCCTTGTAGATGTCTGTATATGTCTATAAATCCATCTTCTGAGGGAACCAATCACGTCCGAAGGGGCACATCTTTCGGGTGCCACTTTGTTTCAGCGATCAGTAGGCATTTCAGCAGCTGTAACCCAGCAATCAAAATGTCTGACATATCAAATGTTATATATAATGACAGCTACTCTCTAGCCCTACTGTATGTTCTATGCAGCCAATTTAGATGAAACAAAAACGTATGTGCAAAGGTAGAGAGAAAGGTGATCAATTATTTAAGGGAAGTTGCAGGGGGCAAGACATATCCCTGCAATGGTCCAAAGAATGGTTGACCGTGTAGTACATAGTAGGGTCTCGTAGAGCAGACGCCAGTCTTTGCCGATGGTTTCCACCATGGCAAATAGACTTGATTGCTGATTGGGAGTCAACCCCCCCACCACCACCACCATCTCAATGAAGCCTTGATGCCCTAATAGGACGCATCGAATAGGGTTGTCCTGATGGTCCATCCCCTTTAACATACCCCACAGCAGCTTTACCTTCCATCTTTCAATGATTTTGACTTTATTGCAGAACAACTCTCTAATATCTCCCAGTATATTACATATTCTTTGTGTGCCGTTATTAAGAACCAGCGGTCAATGTCACACCGGCTGATTCATTCCAGCATTTCGTGGATTTTTAGCGCTATAAACAGAAATTAATTGGCACATTCTGCTTCTACCTGTTTTGGTAGAAAACAGACAATTAGATTTGATGGCAGCACAATTAATGTCCTTATCTCATACTCGCCACTGCAATAATTAAGACTCCGGCTCCAGATGTCGTTCTTTTTGCTATTTAAATCTCATAAATTGCCGGCAAAATATTGCTTTAATATGTCATCACGCAGTCTTGATTAAAAATTAAAGTGATGAAATCAGTGTTTAATACGGCTGCCGCGCTCCGGCGCTTATTACCAGATCTGAAGGAGATTTCCTACCTAAATTACCGTGTACAAGAATGTGATTACAATACAAGCCACGCGCAATATTTACTTGTGTGCGGATTTATAATTGTATAGGATGAGGACTGTTATTAGCAGGTGTCCATCCAGTCCCCGAGGTGGGGGCCGGCGGTGCAGAGGTTGTTGGATGAAGGACATTTCTTCATCCTGTAAGTTGTAAGACAGATCCCTTTAACCCATTTCTCATATTTTAATCTTTGCTTTCTCCTCCTCGCTTTCAAAAAATCCTAACTTTAATACTTTTCTGCCGACATTACCATCTGAGGACTTATTTTTCATTTTTGCATTGAAAAACTTAAATAAATTTCTAAGTTGGATGAAATGGAAAAAGGAAATATGCAATTGTGCCACTTTGGGGTAAATCATGTTTCCTGCAGCATAGAATGTACAAACATGCTGTTCTCTTTATTCTGGGAGCCCGTATGATTACAGAAATACCAAATTTATATAGTTATTTTTATTCTTACTACTTTCAATAAACCATCATAACTTTTTTTTTACTTTTCCATCAATGACGTTGTGGGTGGAATGGTTTTTCAAAAGGGAACCTGGAGTTCCTATTAGTACCATTTTTGGATACACCTGACTTGCTGATTGTTTTTCTAAAACTTTAGCTTGGTTGACATGGTAACCAAGAAAAGCACAATTCTAGCGTTGTGTATTTTTTTTCTGTCGGCGCTCATCTGGCAGGATAAATAATGCTTTTTCTTAATAGATCAGATTTTACAGAAGTAATGATACCAATTATGTTTGATTTTTTTTATTTTAAAAATGGGAAAGGGTTGTTTATTAGAGATGAGCGAACACCAAAATGCTCGGGTGCTCGTTATTCGAAACGAACTTCCCGCGATGTTCGAGGGTTCGTTTCGAATAACGAACCCCATTGAAGTCAATGGGCGACCCGAGCATTTTTGTATTTCGCCGATGCTCGCTAAGGTTTTCATGTGTGAAAATCTGGGCAATTCAAGAAAGTGATGGGAACGACACAGCAACGGATAGGGCAGGCGAGGGGCTACATGTTGGGCTGCATCTCAAGTTCACAGGTCCCACTATTAAGCCACAATACCGGCAAGAGTGGGGCCCCCCCCTCCCAACAACTTTTACTTCTGAAAAGCCCTCATTAGCATGGCATACCTTTGCTAAGCACCAAACTACCTCCAACAAAGCACAATCACTGCCTGCATGACACTCCACTGACACTTCTCCTGGGTTACATGCTGCCCAACCGCACCCCCTCCCCCCCACAGCGTACACCAAACTGTCCCTGCGCAGCCTTCAGCTGCCCTCATGCCACACCACCCTCATGTCTATTTAGAAGTGCGTCTGCCATGACGAGGGACCGCAGGCACACACTGCAGAGGTTGGCACGGCTAGGCAGCGACCCTCTTTAAAAGTGGCGGGGCGATAGCCCACAATGCTGTACAGAAGCAATGAGAAATAGAATCCTGTGCCACCGCCATCAGGAGCTGCACACGTGGGCATAGCAATGGGGAACCTATGTGCCACACACTATTCATTCTGTCAAGGTGTCTGCATGCCCCAGTCAGACCGCGGTTTTTAATTCATAGACACAGGCAGGTACAACTCCCTATTGTGAAGTCCCTGTGGACCCACAGCATGGGTGGCTCCCTGGAACCCACCGGCGGTACACAAAAAAATCCCATTGCATTGCCCAACACAGCTGAGATAGTAATGTCGTGCTTAATACAGGTGGGCTTCGGCCCACACTGCATGCCCCAGTCTGACTGGGGTTCTTTTCAAGTGTACAGATGTAGTAAAAACTCCGTGTGCACCTACAGCATGGGTGGGTGCCAGGAAGCCACCGGCGGTACATAGAAATATCCCATTGCATTGCCCAACACAGCTGAGGTAGTAATGTCGTGCGTAATACAGGTGGGCTTCGGCCCACACTGCATGCCCCAGTCAGACTGGGGTTCTTTTCAAGTGTACAGATGTAGTAAAAACTCCGTGTGCACCTACAGCATGGGTGGCTCCCTGGAACCCACCGGCGGTACACAAAAATATCCCATTGCATTGCCCAACACAGCTGAGGTAGTAATGTCGTGCTTAATGCAGGTGGGCTTCGGCCCACACTGCATGCCCCAGTCAGACTGGGGTTCTTTACAAGTGGAAACAGATGCATTTATAATTCCCTGTGGACCCACAGCATGGGTGGGTGCCAGGAAGCCATCGGCGGTACATAATAATATCCCATTGCATTGCCCAACACAGCGGATGTAACGTCAGCTGTAATGCAGGTGGGCTAAAAATTCATTTGATTACACTGTAGGCGAGGGCCCACAAAAATTGCTGTATCAACAGTACTAATGTACATCCAAAAAATTGGCCATGGCCAACCAAGAGGGCAGGTGAAACCCATTAATCGCTTTGGTTAATGTGGCTTAATTGGTAACTAGGCCAGGAGGCAGCCCAGTGTAACGAAAAATTGGTTCAAGTTAAAGTCCCAACGCTTTTAAGAGCATTGAAACATATAAAAATTGTTCAGAAAAATTATTTGAGTGAGCCTTGTGGCCCTAAGAAAAATTGCCCGTTCGGCGTGATTACGTGAGGTTTCAGGAGGAGGAGGAATATTAGACACAGATTGATAAAGCAGAAATGTCCCCGTTTTGGATGGTGAGAGAGAACGTAGCTTCCATCCGCGGGTGCAGCCTACGTATTGCTTACGTATCCTTGCTCTCCGCTGGTGGAGAAGAGAAGTCTGGCGAAATCCAGGCTTTGTTCATCTTGATGAGTGTTAGCCTGTCGGCACTGTCGGTTGACAAGCGGGTACGCTTATCTGTGATGATTCCCCCAGCCGCACTAAACACCCTCTCCGACAAGACGCTAGCCGCAGGACAAGCAAGCACCTCCAGGGCATACAGCGCTAGTTCAGGCCACGTGTCCAGCTTCGACACCCAGTAGTTGTAGGGGGCAGAGGCGTCATGGAGGACGGTCGTGCGATCGGCTACGTACTCCCTCACCATCCTTTTACAGTGCTCCCGCCGACTCAGCCTTGACTGGGAAGCGGTGACACAGTCTTGGTGGGGAGCCATAAAGCTGTCCAGGCCCTTAAAGACTGTTGCACTGCCTGGGATGTACATGCTGCTCGATCTCCGCACCTCCCCTGCTACCTTGCCCTCGGTACTGCGCCTTCTGCCACTAGCGCTGTCGGCTGGGAATTTTACCATCAGCTTGTCCGCAAGGGTCCTGTGGTATAGCAACACTCTCGAACCCCTTTCCTCTTCGGGAATGAGAGTGGGCAGGTTCTCCTTATAGCGTGGGTCGAGCAGTGTGTACACCCAGTAATCCGTTGTGGCCAGAATGCGTGCAACGCGAGGGTCACGAGAAAGGCATCCTAACATGAAGTCAGCCATGTGTGCCAGGGTACCTGTACGCAACACATGGCTGTCTTCACTAGGAAGATCACTTTCAGGATCCTCCTCCTCCTCCTCCTCCTCCTCCTCCTCAGGCCATACACGCTGAAAGGATGACAGGCAATCAGCCGGTGTACAGTCAGCAGCGGGCCAAGCTGTCTCTTCCCCCTCCTCCTCATCCTCCTCATGCTCCTCCTCCTCCTCCTGTACGCGCTGAGAAATAGACAGGAGGGTGCTCTGACTATCCAGCGACATACTGTCTTCCACCGCCCCCGTTTCTGAGCGCAAAGCAGCTGCCTTTATGCTTTGCAGGGAATTTCTCAAGATGCATAGCAGAGGAATGGTGACGCTAATGATTGCAGCATCGCCGCTCACCACCTGGGTAGACTCCTCAAAATTACCAAGGACATGGCAGATGTCTGCCAACCAGGCCCACTCTTCTGAAAAGAATTGAGGAGGCTGACTCCCACTGCGCCGCCCATGTTGGAGTTGGAATTCGACTACAGCTCTACGCTGTTCATAGAGCCTGGCCAACATGTGGAGCGTAGAGTTCCACCGTGTGGGCACGTCGCACAGCAGTCGGTGCACTGGCAGCTTAAAGCGATGTTGCAGGGTGCGCAGGGTGGCAGCGTCTGTGTGGGACTTGCGGAAATGTGCGCAGAGCCGGCGCGCCTTTACGAGCAGGTCTGACAAGCGTGGGTAGCTTTTCAGAAAGCGCTGAACCACCAAATTAAAGACGTGGGCCAGGCATGGCACGTGCGTGAGGCTGCCGAGCTGCAGAGCCGCCACCAGGTTACGGCCGTTGTCACACACGACCATGCCCGGTTGGAGGCTCAGCGGCGCAAGCCAGCGGTCGGTCTGCTGTGTCAGACCCTGCAGCAGTTCGTGGGCCGTGTGCCTCTTATCTCCTAAGCTGAGTAGTTTCAGCACGGCCTGCTGACGCTTGCCCACCGCTGTGCTGCCACACCGCGCGACACCGACTGCTGGCGACGTGCTGCTGCTAACACATCTTGATTGCGAGACAGAGGTTGCGTAGGAGGAGGAGGAGGAGTGTGCTTTAGTGGAGGAAGCATACACCTCCGCAGATACCACCACCGAGCTGGGGCCCGCAATTCTGGGGGTGGGTAGGACGTGAGCGGTCCCAGGCTCTGACTCTGTCCCAGCCTCCACTAAATTCACCCAATGTGCCGTCAGGGAGATGTAGTGGCCCTGCCCGCCTGTGCTTGTCCACGTGTCCATTGTTAAGTGGACCGTGGCAGTAACCGCGTTGGTGAGGGCGCGTACAATGTTGCTGGAGACGTGGTCGTGCAGGGCTGGGACGGCACATCGGGAAAAGTAGTGGCGACTGGGAACTGAGTAGCGCGGGGCCGTCGCCTCCATGATACTTTTGAAGGACTCCGTTTCCACAACCCTATACGGCAGCATCTCAAGGCTGATGAATTTTGCTATGCGGACGGTTAACGTTTGAGCGTGCGGGTGCGTGGCGGCGTACTTGCGCTTGCGCTCCAACAGTTGCGCAAGCGACGGCTGGACGGTGCGCTGAACTACACTGGTGGATGGGGCCGAGGACAGCGGAGGTGAGGGTGTGGGTGCAGGCCATGAGGCGGTAGTGCCCGTGTCCTGAGAGGGGGGTTGCATCTCAGTGGCAGGTTGGGGCACAGGGGGAGAGGCAGGGGTGCAAACCGGAGGCGGTGAACGGCCTTCGTCCCACCTTGTGGGGTGCTTGGCCATCATATGTCTGCGCATGCTGGTGGTGGTGAGGCTGTTGGTGTTGGCTCCCCGGCTGAGCTTTGCGCGACAAAGGTTGCACACCACTGTTCGTCGTCGTCAGGCGTCTCTGTGAAAAACTGCCAGACCTTAGAGCACCTCGGCCTCTGCAGGGTGGCATGGCGCAAGGGTGCGCTTTGGGAAACAGTTGGTGGATTATTCGGTCTGGCCCTGCCTCTACCCCTGGACACTGCACTGCCTCTTGCAACCTGCCCTGCTGCTGCCCCTGTCTCCCCCTCTGAAGAACTGTCCTGAGTAGGCGTTGCAAACCAGGTGGGGTCAGTCACCTCATCGTCCTGCTGCTCTTCCTCCGAATCCTCTGTGCGCTCCTCCCTCGCACTTACTGCCCTCACTACTACCTGACTGCAAGACAACTGTGTCTCATCGTCATCGTCCTCCTCACCCACAGAAAGTTCTTGAGACAGTTTGCGGAATTCCCCAGCCTCATCCCCCGGACCCCGGGAACTTTGCAATGGTTGGGCATCAGTGACGATAAACTCCTCTGGTGGGAGAGGAACCACTGCTGCCCAATCTGAGCAGGGGCCAGAGAACAGTTCCTGGGAGTCTTCACGCAGCTGAGCAGGTGTCATTGGAGTGGAGTGAGGAGGCTGGGAGGAAGGAGGAGCAGCAGACAGAGGATTCTGATTTGCAGCAGTGGACGGCGCAGAACTGCGGGTGGACGATAGGTTGCTCGAAGCACTTTCTGCCATCCAGGACAGGACCTGCTCACACTGCTCATTTTCTAATAACCGTCTCCCGCGTGGACCCATTAATTGGGCGATGAATGTGGGGACGGCAGAAACGTGCCTCTCTCCTAATCGCGCAGCAGTCGGCTGCGACACACCTGGATCAGGAGCTCGGCCTGTGCCCACACCCTGACTTGGCCCTCCGCGTCCTCGGCCGCGTCCACGTCCTCTAGGCCTACCCCTACCCCTCAGCATGCTGTATTACCAGTGATTTGATTTCACAGGCAGGAAATAAATTGGCGTAAGACTGCAGGCCAAATATAATTTTTTCCCTTTTTTGAAAACGAAAGGCCCCACTGCCTCTAGTGAATGAATAATCTAAGTTTAATAACTGTGCTGTGGCCCTGCTAATGTGTCACAGAACGTGAGGGTAGCAGAGTTATTAACTCTTGCAGAGCAGGTATTTTTTTCCCAATTAAGGAAAGCAAATGGCGAAGCCAGCAGTAAACCGTAGCTGGGTGCGTCTGATTTTTTAACGTTGTACACGCAGCTCACACGTGTCCACAGCCCTTAGGACGGACAGAGGCAGGACAAATAGATTTCGTTTCCCTTTTTTTACACCAAAAGGACCCACTGCGTATATTCAATGAACATGAGAAGTTTAATAACTGTGCTGTGTCCCTGCTAATGTGTCACCGAACTTGAGGGTAGCAGAGTTATTAACTCTGGCAGAGCAGGTATTTTTTTCCCAATTAAGGAAAGCAAATGGCGAAGCCAGCAGTAAACCGTAACTGGGTGCGTCTGATTTTTTAACGTTGTACACGCAGCCGACACGTGTCCACAGCCCTTAGGACGGACAGAGGCAGGACAAATAGATTTCGTTTCCCCTTTTTTTACACCAAAAGGACCCACTGCGTATATTCAATGAACATGAGAAGTTTAATAACTGTGCTGTGTCCCTGCTAATGTGTCACAGAACTTGAGGGTAGCAGAGTTATTAACTCTGGCAGAGCAGGTATTTTTTTCCCAATTAAGGAAAGCAAATGGCGAAGCCAGCAGTAAACCGTAGCTGGGTGCATCTGATTTTTTAACGTTGTACACGCAGCTCACACGTGTCCACAGCCCTTAGGACGGACAGAGGCAGGACAAATAGATTTCGTTTCCCTTTTTTTACACCAAAAGGACCCACTGCGTATATTCAATGAACAATAACTGTGTTGTGGCCCTGCCTACACAATTCTTTCCCTGTAGTATCAATGGAGGGTGCAATGCTCTGCAGAGGCGATTTTGAGAGAAAAAAAAATATGCAGCACAGCTAACAGCAGCCAGCACAGTACTGCACACGGTTAAATATGGCCCTAGAAAGGACCGTTGAGGTTCTTGAAGGCTACACTCACTCCTAACACTCTCCCTGCCTATCCAACACTTCTGTCCCTAATGCCGGGTGCAACGCTCTGCAGAGGCGATTTTGAGAAAAAAAAAAAAAAGGCACTGCTAACAGCAGCCAACACACAGGTATTACTGGCCCTAATAAGGACCTTTGGGGTTCTTGAAGCCTACACTAACTGCTATTTCTCTCCCTACAGCAGGCTCCGGTACCAGCAGCACTGTCCCTCATCTAACTCACAAGGCATCTGAGGCGAGCCGCGGGAGGGGCCGACTTTTATATTCGGGTGACATCTGATCTTCCCAGCCACTCACAGCAGGGGGGTGGTATAGGGCTTGAACGTCACAGGGGGAAGTTGTAATGCCTTCCCTGTCTTTCAATTGGCCAGAAAAGCGCGCTAACGTCTCAGGGAAGGAAGTGAAAGTAACCGGAACACCGCATGGTGTTCGTTACGAATAACGAACATCCCGAACACCCTAATATTCGCACGAATATCAAGCTCGGACGAATACGTTCGCTCATCTCTATTGTTTATGTTTAATATTTACTATTTTCTGTTATAATTAAAAAAAACTTTATTTAACTTATTTTCACTTTTTCTTTTCTTTTGTACCCATAGGGGACTTGAACTATCATCTGCCCTGTTACATTTCTGCAGGCATTCTGTTAAGAAGTGCCACAGACATGGATTAATAGGCAGAAATGTATGGCAGCCCTGAGGGCCACCTGGACAGTATCCCATGATCTCATTGTGCGGGAGGGGGGGGGAAACCTCTTGGGTGACAGAGGGAGATCCCCCACTGTTGAGATATTTAACAGTGGCCTTAATGGCTGCGATCAGTAATCACAGCTCTTGCGACCAAGTGTCAGCTACACAATACAGCTGATATCTGTTCTATTTGCAACACGCAAACCCATGCACATCCACCTACATGTACTGCAGATGCCACAAAGCCAATGGAATGCGGTGGAAGCAGTCGCATAGGATAGTCCTATCTACCTATTTACTGTATGAGTCTATAAAGTCCTCCCATGTGTCTGTCCTTACCTTGTCTCTAAACCTGACATCTCCTGAGATTTATGGAGTGAGATGTTAGACAACCATGAAAAAAAAGGAATATGTCCAATGGATGCCAAAGCGAATGCGATCAATCAGACATTCATCACCCATAAGTGCGATAAATGTATTAGGAGGCTCAAGTCTCTTAATACATTTGTTGTGTCTGGCAGCACCGTCATGTGCCAAAGTGAAATCTACGCTAGCTACGGGCCGGCATGGGGTTCAGCTGCCATTTACATCAGTTTCTGACATAATTCATAGTAAATCTGACAGGCTAAGCATGTTAGGCCCCACCCATTTTTTAAGTGGGGGCGGGCACTAATATTCAAATAGTTGGAATTTTGGCATTTGCGCTAAAATCACCCCACAATTAAGGCACAAGCCAGATAATTCATATGCCCAATTTATCTCACTGTCCTATAATGAATGTGATGGATTAATGGGTGACAAGCTCTGGTTCCTCCTGTCCTGAGATGGTGGCAAGTGATGTAGGGGGACCATTTTTTCCATGGATGCCCCTCCCCTATGTAGAAGTATTGCTAAATAAGGCATTGACCCAGCTTGAGACTACATTCACATTGACCAATGCAATTTCGTCCAGTGAAAAATTGACCAATTTCATTGCAAGTACATGCGTGTTTCATATCCGTTTTTGCATCCCTAACACGCAAGTGTCATCCGTTTTTCAGGCGCGTAAAAAAAAAAAAAAGGGAGGTGCCCCATTGACATAATTTAAAACCCCCATTGAAGTCAAAGGATGAGTGAAAAAACCCCACAATGCTCACAAATCCATTTTCTTAACACACCCATTGAATTGTTTCAAGAAACGCACCAGAATAAGACACGCTGCGATTTTTTTCACATCGTCCATCCGTCCGTGAAAGAAAAAAAAATCGCACACATGTATACTTATTTATTATTACTGTCCTGCGGGCCTTTGTAAAATTCAACAGTATCAATTGGTCCAATTTTGCCGATGGTTTACCCGTGATTTTTGCGCTTACTTGGGATTTTTCCATGCAATAGCTTTTTTTATTTGCTGCGTGTTTTTCACACGCATATTAAAAAATCACATCTTAGTTCTCTCTTTTTAATTATGGTTTCCAGGGTTACCTGCGTTAACATTGGATTGCGCTCGCATCATACAAGAGCAGTCCGTTTTTTTTTTTTTAAAGCTCAGCTGTAGACTTTGGTTTGAAAATTGTACCAAAATATCGATAGGCCGCCATATTTTTTACTTTGACTTTTCGTAAAAAAAAGTCATTTGAATACACCCATTCAGATGACTGGATTCTATTTCCATCGGATTTCAGATCAATTTTTTTCAGTCGGTAAGTCTTATGGAAAAATCGTTAGTGTGAAAAGACCCTTAAACTAGACAGTCATAGAATGATCACAGTATGAATGCTAAATTTGTTAAGACTGTTTAGTCTAAGTTGAGACCACCTTTTGGTTGGCTTATTTTATGCTAAAAATTTTGGCAAAATTTTGTGCAATTTACCGAAATTTGGCATAACTTTCGGCACACTTTAGGCCCTGTCCCTTTTAAATGAAGCACCGACCTTTTCTCAGCCAAAAGTTTTGAAAGTTTCTAAAATACATAGTCAATGTGGCGCAAAACATGTTTAACAGTTTTCCGCCACAATTTGTAGATAAGCCCTATTGACTTTAACGAGTCTGAGTTCCATCCGAGTTCAATAAGTTTCAAACTAAGATGTTAAAATTGCCCGTGTTAATAAGCCCATAGATTGGCGGCATCGAGCTGTGTACAGTCAGCTTTCATAGAGAGAAAGTAATGGTGAAACGTAGAAGCCATTAATTGACTTTCTCATTATGTTTCTATTAGATTACTGCTCCCTGCGTAATACAGAGATACATTTACATGGCAGGACCAATAACACATTATCAACAATTGAGGAAAAAAAAAAAAACGGTCCTACGGTCGACAGTTTCTTAATTCCGAATTTTTTTTTTTCTCCATTTTAATATCACTGACTAGAAGGCAAAAAAGATAAAGACGCGTTCAGACACTATCAGTCCGGCCCGGAAATAATGCATTCAGAATTAAAGACAGCAATTTAATTAAATGCATGAAAGGCGACTTTTGTGATCATATTTCAAATGCGCCATTGTGTTTTCAACCATTCCATCGCATGACTTTTCTTAATAATACATCAAGATCCAAGAATGTGTTGGATTCGTATTACAAATTCAATTAGTCCAATCAAAAGTGAAAAATAATTTATTTTTCATTAAAGAGACTCGGCAGCGGAGTTGCTCGGGAAGTTTCAGAAACAATAGGCAGCAGTCTGTGTTCTCTGCTCGGCTGGTTGAAATGGATGGCGTGTCACTTGTCATATAATAACTTGGTTTTTTTATGCGCTCGCTCAATAGCGTCTAAATCCGAACTTCATACATCCAACAATATTATGGAGACGTCTTCTAAGCTTCTATGTGCGGTTGGCAGATTATGGGACGGGACCCTCACTCTTTGAATTTCGATCGTATTTAACTGAGCGGGCAAGAAAACTTCTTCCAATAGTAGCAGATATACAATACCTCTATCGCCCTCATGGGGAATTATGAGCTGATTATCTTTATAGGGGTCTTCCCATTACTTAAAATTGCTTCACAACCACTCTGTACTTCCTGGTTGCTGCTGACCAGGACATGGGACTGCTGCAGCCAATCACTGGGTGTAGAAGGTCGCTGCTGTGGTTAGTGATTGGCTGCAGCAGTCCCATGTCCTGGTCAGCAGCAACTAGGAAGGACAAAGTGGTGTGAAGCAATTTTAAGTTGAGGGAAGACTATTTTTAGGAGGAATTACATCTTAAAGGAATTGTCTACTTTGGACAAAGGTTCCCTGACAATAAGCTGATCACAAAGTGTCCCCCTCCTGAGACCTCATCCAATCTTTAAAGGGACCATGTCGCAGGTTTAGTATAAGTCAGGAATAACTTCTTCCTAACATACTCATGCCTTCAGAAATCAAGTTTGTAAAAATTTGGAGCCACATGCAAATCAAGGGTGAACAGTTTGGTGGGCGTACCGGTATAAGGGGTTATAAGTGACTGGTTAGGGGTTATCCAGTTACTGGACAATATGTCCCTTTTAGTGCCTACTGTGATAAAATAAGAAAAGAAAGTGTACTTACCCATCCTCTGTTGCCACAATCCAACACTGCTGCCCCGCTGTGGTCCCGGTGTTTGTTGTGACAGATGATGTCACCAGAAGTTAGGTGACCTCTGCCACCGATCAGAGGCTGCAGCATCTCTGTTTATTCTCCTGGCATCATCGCTTGCATCCTGGGCACAATGATACCAGGAGTGTGGAATGCTAGTGCTGTAACCTTTGATGAGCTGCAGCAGTCACCTGATTTCTGTCACAACAAATGCCGGGACCACAGCGGGGCTGCAGTGCTGAATCACAGTGGCATAGGACAGGCAAGTACATTTGATCCCTTTAACTGCAGGGGTATGTTTCTTTAAAAATGATTTTGTGAGATAAGCTGGCTGCATTGGTGGGAAAGGAACCAGAAGTGAGCGGGTGCCATGTTTTTGCTGAGAGTCAAGAACAGTTAACGTGTAGAGATACGGACAGACCTGCAACATAGTGGTCTCTTGCAGGCACAGCGAGGAGCTCAACGAGTTGTAATTTCTACAGAGAAAGAGAAGAAAGGGATAGTTGCAAAAATCCTCTTACTGAGATTGCTGAGCAGTTCTAACCAGACAGAGTGGTCAGCCCCCAATTCTGGTATGGCTGAACAGAAGTTGTATTAAAAGTTAAATTCAGTATGGCAGCAGTATATTGAGCTAGGTGCAATATGGTTCTTCGCACCATGTGCCTAGCTGGAGGCCCTATGACTGGGTCTTCTTGTTTCTTGGTCAGGAGGGGACATTTCACCATCCCAATGGGATTCAATTACCAGCAACGCAACTAGAGTTGGGCATATGTCATAAAGTGAGGTGTCCTTCTCAATGACCTAGAATGGATAGCCACCCAGTAAGAGCGGCTCCAATTCTCATAGACTCTTACAGGATGGCTATTCCTGTGAGTAGATGTCTTGTACTACATTGGTAGGCTGCAGCTTCCCCTAGAAAAATCAATTGCTGCTGGCAATACTGAAATCAGGACCCAAGCGGATCAGTTGTTTGCCCCAGGCCCCACATTCGGGGAAGGACTGTGCATGTTGGCTCCACCACTTTTAAAGAGTATTCCGAAATCAGAGATTTGTAGCATACTTAGACAGGCAACTCGAAGTAACCCCATTATCCACGTAGGTCCAGCTTGCAGATCTGGGTCAACATCTACCATCCGATTATGGTGCTGCATTAGAGTGGTTCGAAGAATGTCACAAAAATTTTCCAACAAACTATAAAAAATGATCTCTATGATTTCATAGATGCAAAGATAGCACAAATGTCCAGTCTGTGTGTACATGGGTAGTTTAAAGGGATATTATAAATACTTTGTCCATGGGTTGAGTCTGGCACTACAGCTCTGCCTTCTTTAAATAGAGTTGCAGTACTCGGCACGGCCAATGGGCAAGAATGGTGTGTTTTTTGTTTCCAGAAAATACAAAATGAGTAATAATGCAATGGTAAGGATATGACTGTAGAGTCCAGAAATTAATACAGTTCCACCTTTTTTTGTTTCTCCAGGCACGCCTCCAGCAACCGGTACAGGAACTTTACAAATCACGTTAGAGGACGTTAATGACAATGCACCCTACATCTACCCAACCTCAGCGAAAGTGTGCGAAGACTCCAAAGACGTCATCACTCTAGGGGCCTGGGATAAAGACCTTCATCCGAACTCAGACCCCTTTAGATTTGAATTAGGGAGACAATCCATGTCCGACAAATCCTGGAAGCTCACACAACTGAATAGTGAGTGTCGTCTTCACACATTCCACCCTGTTTTCAATTTTACAAAGGTTTTACAGTAATTTTTATGGTTCTGGTAAATGTTCATGTCTTTACAGACTATTCCTAGAGTGATGTCAGAGGTGTGATGTGTGCTTTGAGCCAATTAGCTGTCTCACCTGATAGTACTCCATCCCCTCTTCCTCTTATCAAGGTTAGAGGAGGCCCTGTATCTGGCTTGGGGTTTCCCCGGTGGTCTAGGACTGTGTCTGTAGCTTGGAGACTCCAGGCATAGCTCACATAGGGTCCGGAAGCCAACATATATGCTTTCAGTAATAAACTTTAAGGTTAAGTTCCATTCTTGGGTGACTCCCAACTGTGTACCAGTCGGCTATTACAGGGGATCCACGTTAGTAGTATTGCATTAAAGGTCCAGCACCTGTATGTCGTGTTCCTCAAAATCCCTACCCAGTAACCAGAGTTTAAATCTATGTCCTCCTTTACTTGTGTAACAGATTTCTCAAGAGTCCTTACCGGGATCCCCTCCCAGGTTTCTCTTTGGAACTCCAATAGATAATGGAGCTGCAGTGTGCATGATCAGCCACTGTTCTATTCATACAGTGGGGAAACGAACCCCTTTCTTCATCAATGTTGGGAATCCCAGCAATCAGACCACCACCAATCAAACACATACTGTGGATAAAGGATAAGTTTAAAGGGGTGGTACCAGAATCACAAGTCATCCACTATCCATAGGATATGGAATAGCTTGATGATCGGTAGGGGTTTCACTAGTAGGACCATAACTGATCCTGAAAATGGGGGTCCCGTGTCCTCCTCTTCTCATTAATGAAGGGATGCCTCTACCACTTGCAGTGATGCCACAGTGAATGGAGCACTAGCTGTGCATGTGTAGTTGGTGCTCCATTCATTTCAGCGGGATGGGCGGAATTACCTAAGCACTTGCCATTTGGCTATCTCCGCAGTCCCATTGATAGTTAATGGAGTATAAGTGCACTTGCTCAACCAGCGCTCCATTCATTCTCATTCTCGCTGCAGTAAACCCGCAGTGAGCAGGATGGGGTAATAGGGGACCCCGTTCTCTGTATCAGTGGGAGTCTCAGTGATGAAACCCAGACCAATCAGCGAGTAAGCCCCCATCCTTTCAATAGGGAATAACTTGTAATTCCAGGTACGACCCCTTTTAAATCTTGGGATAACCCCTTTGACTTAGCAAACCCTAGTGTAACTAGGACAAATCTAGTCATTCCAGACATACTTGAATGTAACCTACATTCAGATTGTACTCTATGTTGTCTTCAACTGCAGGAAAGTTCACCAATATCTTCTTTTCCGCACATCTTTTTCAGTAGAGCACAGCTGCACTCTTCATTTGGCCGGCGCGGTATAATATATTACAGGTAAAATGAGCCATGGCGTGATTTACAATGTAAAATAGAATTTGATATCCGCCATGGTCTGAGCGCCGCAACATCACTCATTTCTAATCCATCTTCAAGAACTTTTGTCAGATAATTTTTATATCTTGGGAATTGCCACCTCGTTACATAAAGCCGGCCGGCTATACACTATTTTTAGATCCATCTCAATTTTTTTTCTCAAGAAGTCTTGTTCCCACTTGAGTTTTAAGAGAAGTCACCGAAACTCACGTCAATTAAAAATCCTCCATGAAGAAGACAAAGAGAGGAGCTCGACTAAGCTGAACTCTTGTTTTTGTACTCGCCGCCATCTCCCATAAGAGGTGAAAGTATACTTAACAGAATTGAGGGCCCCGGCTCCAGACGTTTTGTGATCAGTCTTGGAGATTCATTGTGCACTTCTATCAATTTAACGTCTTCTTTTATAGTCTTTAAAATATGACAGAGAACAGGAGAGAAAAGTCTTCAGATAAGAGATATAAATGGGTGTCAGTAATAAAAAGTTGAACTAGATGAAATCTTATGAGAAGTCTTTTTGAGCTTCCATTTAGAACCTGTGCTTGTTGAACGTGGAGGATATATATGGAGGGAGAGCCTTTGCCGAGATTCACAGTAAAATGGTTTTGACATCCTGTGATGACGAGATGGAGTGCTTTACAGATGAAATCCATGTGCTTAAAAGACAAAAATTCTTAAAAAAAACTTGTATTAACTGAATTACAAGAGGAAAAGAGCAGAGTATCTCGTAATGGCAGCTTGAGACTATCTGTGATAATGGGATGGAATTATAGCAGTTCTATTTTTGTACATAATTATTATGGTAGTTCTATTCTTATAGCTAAAGGGCAATATTAGAGTAGTTATACTGCCCTGTATATACAGGAATATAAATACTATAATACTGCTGCTATGTACAAGAATATAACTACTATAATACTGCCCTGTATATACAGGAATATAACTACTATAATACTGCCCCCTATGTATAATAACCTAACTCATATAATACTGCCTCCTTATATACTGGAATATATCCACTATAATACTGCTCCCTATGTACAAGAATATAACTGCTATAATACTGCCCCCTATGTAGAAGAATATAACTGCTATAATACTGCCCCCTAAGTACAAGAATAGAACTACTATAATACAACCCCTATGTACAAGAATATAACTACTAGAATACTGCCCCCTATGTACAAGAATATAACTACTATAATACTGCTCCTATGTACAAGAATATAAATACTATAATACTGCCCCTTATATACAAGAATATAACTACTATAATACTGCCCCCTATGTACAAGAATATAGCTACTATAATACTGCCCCCCTATGTACAAGAATATAACTACTATAATACTGCCTCCCTATGTACAAGAATATAACTACTATAATACTACCCCCTATGTACAAGAATATAACTACTATAATACTGCTCCCTATGTACAAGAATATAACTACTATAATACTGCCCTCTATGTACAAGAATATAACTACTATAATACTGCCCCCTATGTACAAGAATATAACTACTATAATACTGCCTCCTATGTACAAGAATATAACTACTATAATACTGCCTCCTATGTACAAGAATATAACTACTACAATACTGCCCCCCTATGTACAAGAGTATAACTACTATAATACTGCCCCCTATGTACAAGAATATAACTACTATAATACTGCTCCTATGTACAAGAATATAACTACTATAATACTGCCTCCTATGTACAAGAATATAACTACTATAATACTGCCCCTATGTACAAGAATATAACTACTATAATACTGCTCCTATGTACAAGAATATAACTTCTGTAATACTGTCCCCTATGTACAGGAATATAACTACTCTAATACTGCCTCCTATGTACTAGAATATAACTACTATAACACTGCCTATGTACAAGAATATAACTACTATAATACTGCCCCCTATGTACAAGAATATAACTACTATAATACTGCCCCCTATGTACGAGAATATAACTACTATAATACTGCCTCCTATGTACAAGAATATAACTACTATAATACTGTCCCCTATGTACAAGACTATAACTACTGTAATACTGCCTCCCTATGTACAAGAATATAACTACTATAATACTGCCCCCTATGTACAAGAATATAACTACTATAATACTGCCCCTATGTACAAGAATATAACTACTATAATACTGCCCCCTATGTACAAGAATATAACTACTATAATACTGCCCCCTATGTACAAGAATATAACTACTATAATACTGCGCCCTATGTACAAGAATATAACTACTATACTACTGCTCCTATGTACAAGAATATAACTACTATAATACTGCCCCTATGTACAAGAATATAACTACTATAATTCTGCCTCCAATGTACAAGAATGTAACTACTATAATACTGCCCCCTATGTACAAGAGTATAACTACTATAATATTGCCTCCTATGTACAAGAATATATCTACTATAATACTGCCCCCTATGTACAAGAATATAACTACTATAAGGGCTTAGTCACACGGGCGTTTATTGCCGCGATTTGCGCATGCGTCCGGCGATTTTTTAATCGGACACATGAGCGCTTTTTATGCGCTCGTCCGATAAATTAGAGAACAGAAATCGCAGATCGCACCTATCTGCGATCTGCGATTCCTGTTCTCTTCTCTATATGCGCTCAATGGGGCCGGCGGCAGCAGCGCCGACCCCATTGAGAACATACAGAAGACAAATCATTCTTCTCTGCCACAGCTGTAACAGCTGTGGCAGAGAAGAACAATGTTTGCCCATTAAATTCAATGGAGCGGCAATACAGCCGACTCCATTGAAAGCAATGGGCTGCCGGCGTGCGCGGGATGAATTGTCGGGGAGGGGTTAAATATATAACCCCTTTCCTGCAATGCATCCTTAAATGTGAAAAAATAAAAAAAAAGGATGTACTCACCAGCTCCCGGCAGCTGGAGATCCCGGCGGACGGCCTGCAGTGGGTGTGAAGGAGGTGTGACTCAGACTGGCCCCTGATTGGCTCAGCGCTGAGCCAATCAGAAGCAAGTCTCAGTCACACCCATTCATGAATTCATGAATGGGTGTGACTGAGATCAGCCTCTGATTGGCTCAGGCTGAGCCAATCAGGGGCCAGTCTGAGTCACACCCCTTCACACCCACTGCAGTCCGGCCGCCGGGATCTCCAGCTGCCGGGAGCTGGTGAGTACATCCTTTTTTTTTTTTTTTTCACATTTAAGGATGCATTGCAGGAAAGGGGTTATATATTTAACCCCTCCCCGACAATTCATCCCGCGCACGCCGGCAGCCCATTGCTTTCAATGGAGTCGGCTGTATTGCCGCTCCATTGAATTTAATGGGCAAACATTGTTCTTCTCTGCCACAGCTGTTACAGCTGTGGCAGAGAAGAATGATTTGTCTTCTGTATGTTCTCAATGGGGTCGGCGCTGCTGCCGCCGGCCCCATTGAGCGCATATAGAGAAGAGAACAGGAATCGCAGATCGCAGATAGGTGCGATCTGCGATTTCTGTTCTCTAATTTATCGGACGAGCGCATAAAAAGCGCTCATGTGTCCGATACCATTGCAAAGCAATGGTTTTAAAAAATCGCCGGACGCATGCGCATGCGCAAATCGCGGCAATAAACGCCCGTGTGACTAAGCCCTAAGGCCTAATACTGCAGAGGGCAGTATTATAGTAGTTATATTCTTGTACATAGGGGCAGTATTAGAGTAGTTATATTTTTGTACATAGGGGGCAGTATTATAGTAGTTTTAGTCTTGTACATAAGGGGCAGTATTATAGTAGTTATATTCTTGTACATAGGGGCAGTATTATAGTAGTTATATTCTTGTACATAGGAGGCAGTATTATAGTAGTTATATTCTTGTACATAGGAGCAGTATTATAGTAGTTATATTCTTGTACATAGGGGCAGTATTATAGTAGTTATATTCTTGTACATAGGGGGCAGTATTATAGTAGTTATAGTCTTGTACATAGGGGGCAGTATTATAGTAGTTATATTCTTGTGCATAGGGGGCAGTATTATAGTAGTTATATTCTTGTGCATAGGGGGCAGTATTATAGTAGTTATATTCTTGTACATAGGGGCAGTATTATAGTAGTTATACTCTTGTACATAGGGGGCAGTATTATAGTAGTTATATTCTTGTGCATAGGGGGCAGTATTATAGTAGTTATATTCTTATACATAGGGGGCAGTATTATAGTAGTTGTGTTCTTGTACATAGGGGGCAGTATTATAGTAGTTATATTCTTGTACATAGGGGGCAGTATTATAGTAGTTATATTCTTGTACATAGGGGGCAGTATTATAGTAGTTATATTCTTGTACATAGGAGCAGTATTATAGTAGTTATATTCTTGTACATAGGGGGCAGTATTATAGTAGTTATATTCTTGTACATAGGGGGCAGTATTATAGCAGTTATATTCTTGTACATTTGGGGCAGTATTATAGTAGTTATATTCTTGTAGATAGGGGGCAGTATTATAGTAGTTATATTCTTGTACATAGGGGGCAGTATTATAGTAGTTATATTCTTGTACATACGGGCAGTATTATAGTAGTTATATTCTTGTACATAGGGGGCAGTATTATAGTAGTTATATTCTTGTACATAGGGGGCAGTATTATAGTAGTTATATTCTTGTACATAGGGGGCAGTATTATAGTAGTTATATTCTTGTACATAGGGGGCAGTATTATAGCAGTTATATTCTTGTACATCGGGGGGCAGTATTATAGTAGTTATATTCTTGTACATAGGGGGCAGTATTATAGCAGTTATATTCTTGTACATAGGGGGTAGTATTATAGTAGTTATATTCTTGTACATAGGGGCAGTATTATAGCAGTTATATTCTTGTACATAGGGGGTAGTATTATAGTAGTTATATTCTTGTACATAGGGGGCAGTATTATAGCAGTTATATTCTTGTACATAGGGGCAGTATTATAGTAGTTATATTCTTGTACATAGGGGGCAGTATTATAGCAGTTATATTCTTGTACATAGGAGGCAGTATTATAGTAGTTATATTCTTGTACATAGGAGCAGTATTATAGTAGTTATATTCTTGTACTTAGGAGGCAGTATTATAGTAGTTATATTCTTGTACATAGGGGGCAGTATTATAGTAGTTATATTCTTGTACATAGGGGGCAGTATTATAGTGGTTATATTCTTGTACATAGGAGCAGTATTATAGTAGTTATATTCTTGTACTTAGGGGTACAATATTAAAGTTACTGTAATCTTTTAACTGGGTGATGAAGTTTAATAGGTTTGTAGCATTGGTGTAAGCTACTGATTATTTATCTGACTCCTTGTGATTTTTTCTAGGTACTCACGCACAAGTCAGTCTACTTCAGAATCTGAAGAAAGCCAACTACAATATCCCGGTGGTGGTGACAGACTCTGGGAAACCTCCATTGTCATACAGCACAGATGTCACGATTCAAGTGTGTTCCTGCAAGAAGGGAAAGCAGGACTGCAGTTCAGCAGATGCCCCACACGTCAGCATTGCCGTCATCCTCATGTTTACACTCTACAGCCTTTTCTGTAAGTTTCTGGTTTAGTGCTGCATATCTGTAATAAGTTCCTGCAGGTGGTTTTTGTTTGGTGACAACCTATATGTTTGAGGGGCTGTTATCCAGCTTTCGCAGACCCCTGAGTGGCAGATATTTCTATATATACAGTCATGTACAACAATCATCCATAACATTAAAACCACTGACAGTTGCAGTGAATTACATTGATTATCCGTCGCAGGGTGGGATATATTAGGCAGCAGGTCTACAGTCGGTTCTTGAAGTTGATGTGTTGGAAGCAGAGAAAATTGACAAGTAAATGAGCGACTTTGACAAGGCATAATTGTGGTTTCTAGATTACTTGGTCAGACCATCTCCAAACAGCAGGTCTTGTGGTTTGTTTGCAGTAGGTAGTGGTTAGTACCTACCAAAAGGACAACTGATCGATTGGCAACAGAGTCATGAGTGCCCAAGACCCATTGATGCACATGGGGAGTGAAGGTTGCCCATCTGGTCTGATCCCAGATAAGAGCTACTAAAGATCCGGGTGGCCATGATGACAGGGCATTACCGCTTGCTGGTGTCCTGTATTGGGATGTGTAGCTGCAGACCGGCTGGAGTGCCCATGCTGATCGCTGTCTGCCAATAATGTGTATATGAGCATCGGAACTGGACCTTGGAGAAACAGAAGAAGATGGCCCGGCCTGATGAATCACATTTTTTTTACTTCATGTGGTGGTTGGGTGCCTGTAGGCCACTTGCCTGGGGAAGAGATGGAACCAGTATGCACTCCAGAAGAAGACAAGACGGTGGAGGCCGTGTGATGGGAAATGCTTTGTTAGATATTTGAGTCTTGCCATTCATGTGGATATGATACATACCACCTACCTAAACATTGTACATACCAAGTACAACCCTTCATGGCAGCTGTATGCCCTAAGGGCAGTGCCCTCTTTAAGCAGCATAATGCACCCAGCTGCACTGCAAAAATTGTCCAAGCATGGTGTGAGGAACATGGCTAAGAGTTCATGGTAATGATTTGGCCTCCAAATTTTCCAGATCTCGATTTGTCAATCATCTGTGGGAAACCAGTCCGGTAAATGAAAGCCACAGCTACCATCTTGTGCCAAATCCCACAGGTCTCTTTTGGATGTCTTGGGTTATCCATTCCTTAAGGGACTAGAGCTATATTGGCATGAAGGGGACCCACACAATCTTATTCGGGTGGCTTCAATCTTATGACTGATCGGTCCATACCTCAATGCCAGGATTGCTACATAAGTAGGCAGGTTTGCCGTTCAGGAAGACTAGATGACAGCCAATTCTGTAGCTGTAACAGAAGCCATCGTGGTTGCCATTCAACCTAGAAGGCGATTTAGATATGAATTTGACCAAATATATGACAGATTTCTATTAAAGAGGTTGTCCGAGATAATTTTCTTTAAAAGCAGGTACCCCACGGCAGAAAATGATTAACAAGCTAATACTCATCACTTCTGGGTTCCTGCATGTCCCTGCTGACAGCTCGAGGTCTTCCTCACGTGTTGTTCACAGGCTGCAGCACTCTCTGTATGGGATGTCACAGGCTGCTGCAGCCAATCGCAGAGCAAAGTCACTGATTGCTGAGCTCTGCGATTGGCTGCAGCAGCCTGTGATGTTCCATACACAGGCTGCTGCAGCCTGTAAACTATACATCATAGTGGAGAACCAGACATGGCAGCAGGAACATGTGGGGACCCAGAATAGATGAATATTAGCTCGTTTAGTACTTTCTGTCATGGAAGACCTTTTTTTTTTGCATTATCTTGGACAACCCCTTTAATCCTTCAAAACTATAGCTGCAGGGCATGTTACAAGAGATAATTCTGATACATTGTGACAAACCATGCATCTGTGTCAGCAGCTCTTGGTCAGGACAAAGCCAGGCTCACAAGCACATATGGTCACAGCATTTTTCATGCGCCCTAGTTTTTCCGCACATAATACGCTGTACCAATCTCCCATAGGCTGCCATGT
Organism: Eleutherodactylus coqui; assembly: GCF_035609145.1. Taxonomy (NCBI): domain Eukaryota; kingdom Metazoa; phylum Chordata; class Amphibia; order Anura; family Eleutherodactylidae; genus Eleutherodactylus; species Eleutherodactylus coqui. The sequence goes on along the minus strand of NC_089847.1, from coordinate 18,703,318 downwards.
TTCCGCTCAAACGAACTGTATAAAATACAAGCACAAGAAAAAATTCAGCATGCTCTATCTTGTCCTGTAATATGCGCACATACACGCCAAGATAGTCCTTGGCAATTGGTCACACACAGCAAGTACGTAATGGCATTCCGTACCTACTACGTTGCCTGCGCATGTCTCATGCAAGTCAGGAGGGGTATCATTTCTCCTTAAGGAGAGCACCTAGAAGGTGAGTGAAGAGACTTATAAGGCCATGCATACTCCTCTAGGAAACATATGCAAATAAGAAAGATGAAACAATACCTCTGCAGCGCCACCTATTGGATGGCAGCATTCCTTATTTGCATATATTTCCTAGAGGAGCATGCATGGCCTTATAAGCCTCCTCACTCACCTTCTAGGTGCTCTCCTTAAGGAGATATGATACCCATCCTGACCCACATCACAGGCCTCCCACTAGCCAAGCCAGGATCCTACTGCACACTAATGAGCTGTCTGTGTATGGATTCTGGCTTGGTCTTCAATTCACAATCATTGTTATAAAGACCTGTATAAAGGGTTGGACATTGATTTAAAGGAATGCAGCCATCCAATAGGTGGCGCTGCAGAGGTATTGTTCCATCTTCCTTATTTGCATATCTCACGCAGCCTACTATGGCCATCTGTTAATTTGTTATTAGTGAGATATAAACAAGAATGTTTCAGTTTTCTGACAGCAGACACAATGTATATGAAAAAGTTGTACTTTTAACCTGCGACATAACAGCACCAAATAAGGGGTTAATGGAGCGGGCGATAACAGGAGACCTCATTTCATTTATCTGTGCCGACCAGATTTCAATTCAAAACGCAAAAAAGAGATTAGAAAATAAATTCCCGTGGGAGCCGCGTTCTGCTCCCTATTAGAGAGACCTGTGCCCGCCCCTATGTATGTGAGACGCGCCGGAGTGGCATATGTGACCTTATTCACAAATCTGAACTGGGACACTGCGGGACAGCCAAGGGGGCAAATTACAGGGCAGAAACGTGGAGCCTCATCGGGGATCTGATCCTCTAGGATGCTTATGTGTCAAGGATGGAGAGCTGTATGAAGGATGAACGGGGCTTCTGATAGGAGTTATGCTGCGCCTTTCTGCACAGATGTAGCAAACACGGAGTGTCAGTCATGTTAAAAATTGCTACATATGTAACTCTGCCTCTTCTCTCTTCTGTATATGATTTCATCCTTAAAAGGTAACTCATGACACACAGTTCCCCTCTTCTCATGTTACTTTACCCTCACAATCATTTTTGAACATTTGCTTCCATAAATCATGAGGTTAAGGCCGGCTGCACATGACCGATTTGCATTGCGGAATCCGGAGCAGGCGTCCGTCTCTAGGTTCCGCAGCAAATACCATCCATAGAATGCTATGGAAAAGCGCTTTTTCCTGCACAGAAGTGGAAATTGCGATTTGTGCTCATGGAGGAAAATCCGCAGCATGCTCTATTTTAGTACGATATCCACATGAACGGCTTCCATTGAAGTCAATGGAAGCCGTCCGACCTGCGGCCCTTCTGCAATTAACATTGTGGATAGGTCATGGATTCCACGTCATCACCTAGGGACAGCGTGGGAAGTTCTGTACTGCGCACGTCCAGTGGCGAGCCGTCTGGACCATACGCAGCACAGATAATGAAGAAAGAAGACAGGTACGCTGGGTCACTGGCCGGGTACAGGGTCAGATTTTACTGCAGGATCCCGCATTTAGAATCCGACCCAGTCGTGTGCAGCCAGCCTAACTCATTGTATATGGTAGAAAATGTTTCTTTCTTAATTATGACATCCAGGAGGAGGTTTGTCACAGTCAGCACCGAAAAGTTGTGGAACTTTGTTGAAAGTTGTGGAACTTTGTTGAAAGTTGTGAAACTTTGTTGAAAGTTTTAGAACTTTGTTGAAAGTTCTATGGGCCCTTTTACACTGAACGATTATCGCTGGATCGTGAGAATCTGAAGCATAATCATTCACTGTACATGCCACCAGCAACAGATGATAATACCTTTAGTTTAGGCAGGCATAAAAACCGAACGATGATTGGACCGGCATTCGGTTTTTATGCCTGCCTAAACTGAAGGTATCATCTGTTTAGACAGGCAATCATTCATCTATGTAAAACTGCCTGTTTACTGTAAATGGAGGCACGCAGGCTGGAAGCGATGCCCCTCCTGCTCCTCCTCCTGAGCGATTATTGCTGGGACGACTGTTATGCTCTTAAGTACCCGACAATCATCCCATCTAAAGGGACAATACGTTTTTATAAATCATATCTCCACCAAAAACAAAGCTCAAATCACTTCTGACTAGAGATGAGCGAGTGTACTCGCTAAGGGCAATTGCTCGAGCGAGTATTGCCTTTAGCAAGTACCTGCCCACTCGAGACAGAAGGTTCGGGTGCCGGCGCGGGGGAGCGGTGAGTAGCGGCAGTCAGCAGGAGGGAGCGGGGGGGAGAGAGGGAGAGAGAGATCTCCCCTCCGTTCCTCCCCGCTCTCCCCCGCAGCTCCCTGCCCTATTGTATGTAATCTCGTGGCCGTTGTGAAGACTGGAATATTTCAGTATATTTTTATTGTAATTCTAGTCACATAGCTAAAACCTAGTGGAAATCATATGTCTGTTATGTCCATGCTGGATGTAAAACACCAAGTTTGGCTCGGACATACTATGTCTTAAAAAGACGAACAAACAGGCAAGATACAAACGCAGATAACACAAAATATGTTTTTTAAACACAAAACAAGGAAAACTGACCCTAACCTACTAATTTGAAGAGACCCTCTTCAATACCTATAAGTGGAGTAATCGCCTTGATGAAGGTGACCCCACATCAGGAACCTGGGGCGACCCTGACTCTTTCGATGGGGGCAAGAAACTGTAGCAAAGGTAAGACGTAACCCAAATGTGGAAACCACAAAATCACATGGAGTGACATGCAACCACACCCCAGGAAAGAAGAAAATAAACTGCAGAAAGGTCACATTTACACGGGCGAATGCAATATCGGTCCAAGAAACACAGACCGATATCACACTTTCAAAGCTTCAATTTCTACGCAAGTGGGATGTGTTTCGCAAGAAACACCCCATTTCAGGTTTGTAGGAAATAATGAGCAATATCTTCCAAAAATATGACATTGCTGTGAGAAGTGAATAACCAGCGCCCTCTGTGAGGAGGAGCCAGAATAAATCTACAAAACAAATGCTGATTGGCTGGCTGGATTGTTCCACCTCCAAGCCCACCAGTCCACCCGTACACAGCAGGAGATGTGTCACTGTCGGCACCTAGTGTCGAAATAACGTGAGCATGCACCAGTGTGAGGACTGCACGGGCTGTGGGCTGCCGGGGTAACGTCCCCCGAACCCGATCCTCGCACTTCTGATTGTACATTCCATTTAAAGAGATCCTGCTTTAGTGACTCCTCCATTTTATGTATGGTGTACATCACCTATAGTACCGTGAAACGGTGCAGGTATAAACGACCGTCACAGGAGAGCAAAAGCTGTTAATTAAAAGCCATCAAACTTCCACCACTAATTCCCCTTTTAACAAACATCTCAGTCGCCGGAGCTTATTCAACAAGAACAAATATCTAATATCATAATAAAAGAGCAAATGAATTCCTCCCCATCCGAACCACTAAACACCGGCTGAAACCAAGCAAAAGATAATGACTGCATGGGGAAAAGCAAAGCGTAATAAAACAGTCAGCAATGTAACCACAGCTCTACCCTGCACTTGTTTAACCGGCATTGATAGGAGGGAAGATTATTACAGATGGCTTCATTTCACAGCAGGAGACTCAGACGCACATACGATATACAATAGACTCAGGAAATTCAAAAACTAGATCATTATTAATAGGACAGACATTCCGGATAGTCCTATAATTGGGTACCGTCAGATGTGGAAGAGAAAATAAGCAAATTCCAGTTTTAGTTCTTTTCTTAAAGGAGCTGACTGGTTTTAAAAAAAACAAACTTTTTTTGAATATCCTATTGGGAAATTTTGAGTTAATAGGGGTGGGCCCCGCTTCAGGACCCTCATCCAGAGCAGGGAGGAGCTACAAAGCGTGTCTTTGGGGGATTTGGCATTTCCATGCTTTTGGCTGCTTTCACATTTGCATTTTGGAGCAGGAAAAGGGAATCCCTGTGGGCGAACAGGTCCATCTTGTGGCGGACCACAACAGTGCCGAACAGACTCTATTCACTATAATGGGGTCCATTTGGTTTCCATTCTGCTGTCGGCATTAACCGCAGTACAGAAAAAAGAAGACTCACGCAGGGTCACCAGCCATGGAATCTGTGCGTGCCGTGGACATGATGCCTGACACCGCCATATGAAGTCTTTTTTTTTCTTGTTGGACAAGATGTATTTTTTTTATGGTACCATTTAACCCTTTGCAATCCAATTTTGGATTCAGGGTTTCCTAGGGTGTTTTCTCTTTCTGCCATTATAAAATGGCGCCATCTGCTGGCTAGAGCCAGTACAGCTGTATCGGACATGCTGGTGAGACCCCTGACAACAGAGCAGCCAGTATTATAGAGTAAGAATACCCTGCCGGACGTCTTTCGGCATCGGAGCTGTACAGCCTTCAATCAGAATGTCGTCAGACAGTGGATTGGAAGGGTTAATGTTCTATATAATGTATGGAAAAACTTTTAAGAGTTTTTAAGTGAGAAGAAATTGAATTTAAAAAACGCACTTGAGCCGTTCCTGCCACACTCCAGGGGCACGGCTTTAATTTCCATATAGGGAAGCTCCCATTGTTATAGGGAGTCTCTAATAAAAGGGGCCATTTGGTGTAGCTCTGTACATTGAGATTAACACTTTGTTAAAAGTGTGTGGCATAGCTGTAATAAGCTATAAAAGTCAAGACCATCTCCAGGTATAGGAGCCATAAGGGATCCCATATTAACCCCACCGTCATCTTAAGGGCCATAGAGTACATAGTATATTTGCTCACACTATGGGACCTGACATCTGTACTGCTATTAGTGAGGTTCTGTTTTGTCCTTGCATTAGAGGGTTAAAATATACTTTTTCTGCTATGCACACTGCTGTATGTAATTTGTCAGAATGAGCCTAAAGATGATTAAAGGAAATAATTTCCCATTTATTCTGCGGTATAATATAATCATGAAGAAATTAATCTCTTTTTAAGGCAAAATTACACATTATAATCCAGACGGACAACGAAAATGAAGAAAAATCGAACTTTTCTTGTGTAACACAAAACTAATTATTTCTTTCCATTTATCCATAATCCTTGATTTATAAAATAATATGTGAGTGACATTACCACTTATTACCCAGAAGCATTACACTATGCAAAACAGACTAAAGGGATTTGGCTTTTAATATTTTCTTAAAGGAATTTTCTAGAGATGAGCGAGCACCAAAATGCTCGGGTGCTCGTTACTCGGGACGAACTTTTCGCGATGCTCGAGAGTTCGTTTCGAGTAACGAACCCCATTGAAGTCAATGGGCGACCCGAGCATTTTTGTATATCGCCGATGCTCGCTAAGGTTTTCATGTGTGAAAATCGGGGCAATTCAAGAAAGTGATGGGAACGACACAGAAACGGATAGGGCAGGCGAGGGGCTACATGTTGGGCTGCATCTCAAGTTCACAGGTCCCACTATTAAGCCACAATAGTGGCAAGAGTGAGACCCCCCCCCCCCCCCCCACTGTCAGCATAAAGATCGTTCTCCACTGCCACAGCTGTAACAGCTGTGGCAGAGAAGAACGATGTTAGCCCATTGAATTCAATGGAGCCGGCAATACAGCGGGCTCCATTGAAAGCAATGGGCTGCCGGCGATCGCGGGATGAATTGTCGGGAAGGGGTTAAATATATAAGCCCTTCCCTGCAATTCATCCAGAAATGTGTAAAAATAAAAAATATATATATACTCACCTGGTGCCGGCAGACGGAGTTCAGCGCGGCCAGCGGCAGTCCTCCTGAACTACTCTGAACAGCTGTGAGTAGTATTCAGCAGCCGGGGATTTAAAATCCCTGCCTGCTGAATGAGCTGCCTCTAATTGGTCACAGCCTGACCAATCAGAGGCAGATTCCACTCACACACCCATTCATGAATTTATGAATGGGTGTGTGACTGCTGCCTCTCATCTGATTGGTCCCGCTGAGCCAATCAGAGGCACATTTTTTTACACATTTCTGGATGAATTGCAGGGAAGGGCTTATATATTTAACCCCTTCCCGACAATTCATCCCGCGATCGCCGGCAGCCCATTGCTTTTAATGGAGCCGGCAGTATTGCCGGCTCCATTGAATTCAATGGGCTAACATCGTTCTGCCGGGACAAGGTGAGTATATATAGATATATTTTTTTTTACACATTTCTGGATGAATTGCAGGGAAGGGCTTATATATTTAAGCCCTTCCCGACAATTCATCCCGCGCTCGCCGGCAGGCCATTGCTTTCAATGGAGCTGGCTGTATTGCTGGCTCCATTGAATTCAATGGTCAGTGCTCATTTAATCGAGACGAGTACCGCGTGGTGCTCGTCTCGAGTAACGAGCATCTCGAGCACCCTAATACTCGAACGAGCATCAAGCTCGGACGAGTATGCTCGCTCATCTCTAGAATTTTCCAATTTTTGTCGCCTGCTCTGAGAAGGTTTTGACCAGCAGAACCAAATAACTTGCCTCTGCTTTAACACCAAACGCTCCATCCTTAAATCGATGTCCGGGCCTGGAGAAGCATGGCCAAACTGCTTCTCTGACTACCTGATGCATACTGTGTATTAGTATGCATTGGTAGTCTGAGACTATATGCTGCTCTGATTGGCCGGCGCTGCTCATGTGGGCATCATTGGTTAATCAAAGCAGGTGTAGTGTTTTAGACTATCAATGTATACTAATACACAGTGTGCATCACAGGAGGACAGAGAAGTGGTGCGGCCATCTTTGTTTCTCTTGGCCCAGAGGATCGCTTTAAAAGGGCTTGCCCTGATTAGAACAAAGGGTTTGCTTTAGTTTTTTTTTTAAAACAGCGCCACCAACAGGCTGTGTTTTGTGCAGTTTTATAAGAGTGAATTAAGCTATTAAAGGGGTTGTGCCAAATAATAAAGTTATCCCCTATCCAAAGTTTAGGGAATAACTTTATGATTGGTGAGGGTCCAACTACTGGGAACTGCTGGGAATCCAACCATCTCAAAGAAGGGAGCAGTGGTCACATAAGCATGCCACGGCACCAGTCTTTCAATTACAGTGCCTAAGATTGTCAAGCACTCATACTGCTTCATTCATGTGGAGGCCTTCAGGACCCCATTCTTAAGATCAGTGGGGGTCCCAGCATTTGGACAAGGGATAACTTTATCCCTTGGCACTACCCCTTTAACTATGAGCTCAGCTGATTCACCTCTCCCTGCTCAGGCAGTGGTAGTTTGTGGAACGGGAGATCTGGACCGTGTAGACAGTCCAATGTCTGGTGTTGCACTGGTGACTGCCCTATATCCTTCCCCGCTGAGAGGCTGCATACAGCATGGGTGGCCTGCAGTCTGTGCCCCAGTGAGTCAGACTTCCTCACTCTTCTGTGATGGTAAGGCTGACCGTTGTAAGCTCCCCCTTGGTGGCCTTCAGTAGACTCCATCAGAGACCTATCTGACCACCGGTGGTGAGGTAATCTACCTAAGGGGCATTCCAGGGTCTAGAGATTGCCTCCAGTGGTTTGGTCATTTGATACTTGAGTCCATGTTCACTGTAAGCCACAGTCCTTAAAAATGCCTGTATTCACTCAAAAGGCCCTCAGACTGCACAGGCAGGTTTGAAGAGGCTGTCATAGGCACTTATAACAGGGTAAAACCTGGATTTACAGTGGATTGCATGGGTTAAAAGTAGTAAGAGACGTTGAGGGAATTAATGTCCTGGCCATGTCACCTGCAGTACCGCATCTAGCCTGTGGACAGGTGTGGCACTGTTTTCAGAAGAAAGCAGCCATGTTTTTCTAACCCTGTCCAACTTCATAAATACTGTCCTGGGACCTATATTACCCCAGACTTCTGTAGTCAGCTTTTTTTATCCAGGTATTGGGCATTTTTCCATCTACGTCAATATCCCTTTAAAACTGTTGAACAAACTGCTTATGTGACTGGCGTTTGACAGCGATTAGTATTCATGACCCTCTAAGATCAGCATATGAAACGTTTACAGGTCCCTTCATTATTTTATATGGTCTTGCCTTTCTCATAACCTCCAGACGTGTTCGGTAACAACTAATGTTGTGTTCCGGCGCGCTGTGTAATTTCCTGAACAGGGAGCCGGGCACACGCTGTATATTACTAAGTTGGGAAAAGACTGTGACACCATGGAAAGTGCCATCTGTGGAAGTAGGGTGGGCAGACCGTAACTAGCTCATCACCGGCTGAGGCAAGAAAACATTGTAAGTATGGACATAGACCTAAAGGGGGTTGTCCCGAGCTTTATACTTGTCACCTATCCAGAGGATAGGGGACAAAGGTCTAATCAATGGGGATCCAACTGCTGGGACCCCAACCAATCATGAAATTCAAGGATCCCATGCCCCCTCCATGGAGTGGTGGCCGAGCATGTGTATTGTCATGCCACTCAGAGCCTTGTGTGGCACAGTCCTAAGCTCTTGCTCACGACCAGAAGGTTGCAGGTTCAATCCCCATGTGGTTCAGGTAACCGGCTCAATGTTGACTTATCTTTCCAAGGTCGGTAAAATGAGCAACCAGCTTGGTGGGGACTTAATAAATAAAATGCCTGAAAGCGTTGCGTAATAAATTGGTGCTATACAAATAACAAGATTTTTTTTTTTACTCCACTCATGTCTATGGGGCTGCTGTAGAGAGGTCAAGTTATAGAGTGGGGTTCTAGCCTGAACCTCTTAAAAAAGGTTTACAGATACATTCACACAGCAGATTTAGGGTGTGGATCTGCACCGAAATCCACAGCATAAGTTGTGCCATGGATTTGAGTGTAGATCCGCACCAAATGTATGACTAAAGTCTAAGGTGGGTGGAGACATAGGTCCAGGTTGGGTTTTATGGAGACTTAATAGGGTTAACTATGGCATTCAGCTATCCATCAGCATAAACTTTCTGTGTACATCCAAGAGCTTCAAGTCTCCAGACGCCCCGGAGGATCGACTTATTTAACGTATTCCTAAAATGAAGATGCCTGCGTTTATTTCAGAGCCTTTTGAAGGCCTTTTAGCGCTGATCTGTATTCTTTTGATGTTTGAACCGTGGAGTAAATTTCAGAAGTTCTGACATCAAAAGAAGCACAAGACAACTGGTGAGAGAGTAAGAGGCTCTTGTGCAGATTCATTAATATAAATTGAATTTTTACTATATGGCTGTATAGGAGAAATGCCACAGACATTAGCCGAGTACCTTCCATCAAAGACATTCCGCTCCAGTCTCCGGTAAAATACATTTATCTTCCTGCCAGGCTTGCTTCAGAAGCTGCTGCCGTCAGTCAGTCTGAGCACTTGTGTTCGACAACATATTATAGAAAGAGGGTTATACATTACCAGACGATGTACCGCAATACACAGGCATGCACAGCAGTGGGGCTTTCCCTCTAAATACCTCTATAGATTTCCCCTTCTCACATCCCGACAAGGTCCCATTACATGTAGCACCACTGACAATCCTACAGGTCACTGGCACTCACAACATCAACACACCCAACTCCCGCTGCCGTCATCATTGGTTGCACAGTGTTCCGTTCCCCCCTAACAGAACTCAGCTTCTTCTGCTTATAACAATGTAGCAGTGCTATCGCATTTCGCATTAGCATGCTACTGAGATAATGAGCCACAACTCCGCATGGCTATGCTAATTACATAGCACAGTCGATCTTCAAAGTGAATGGCAGACGTTGCGCTATACAATTAGGGTAGCACAGCAGCTTAAAGGCACTCTGTGCTGCGTCGCACCATCTTTCGAGGATGCCGCTGCTCCATCTCTTTTACAACTCATAGTACCTTCTATTACTATAATTTCTATGATCTGATTGGTTGCATAGTTTTCTATCTCCGCCCCCGCACAACTTATCTTCTTCTGCTGTCATTGTTCTTATTGTTTGATTGGATGCACAGTGTTATATCTCTACTCTCCTAAAACTCATCTTCTTCTGAACTCTCATATCTATGCTATGATTGGTTACACAAAGTTCTATCTCCACCCCTGCACAACTCATCATCTTCTACAATCATTAATCCTATGGTCTGATTGGTTACACCATGTTCTGTCTCCGCCCCCGCACAACTCATTTTCATCTGCTGTAATTGTTCTTATTGTTTGATTGGATGCACAGTGTTATATCTCTACTCTCCTAAAACTCATATTCTTCTGCTACCATCATATCCATGGTTACACAAAGTTCTGTCTCCACCCCTGCACAACTCATGATCTTCTACAATCATTATTCCTATGGTCTGATTGGTTACACCATGTTCTGTCTCCGCCCCCGCACAACTCATAATCTTCTGTTAGCATTATTCCTATGGTCTGATTGGTTACACCATGTTCTGTCTCCGGCCCCGCACAACTCATAATCTTCTACAATCATTATTCCTATGGTCTGATTGGTTACACAATGTTTTGTCTCCGCCCCCCCAACTCATTTTCTGCTGCAGTCAATGTTCCCACAAGCTTAATTAGTAAAACAGAGTTCTTTCTCTCCACCCACACAACTTACCATCTTCTACAATCATTATTCCTATGGTCTGATTGGCTACACAATGTGCTGTCTCCGCCCCTGCGCAACTCATAATATTCTGTTAGCATTATTCCTATGGTCAGATTGGTTACACCATGTTCTGTCTCCGCCCCTGGATAAGTCACAATCTTCTGTTAGCATTATGCCTATGGTCTGATTGGCTACACAATGTGCTGTCTCCGCCCCTGCACAACTTATAATCTTCTGTTAGCATTATTCCTATGGTCTGATTGGTTACACCATGTTCTGTCTCCGCCCCTGCACAAGTCATAATCTTCTGTTAGCATTATGCCTATGGTCTGCCTCCCCTGCATAACTCATCATCTGCTGTTGCCATCATACCTATTGCTACAGTTCATGCCTGCCAGCTTATCTCCCTTTCCGCTACTGGTGGTCAAGGTACACATGCTCCTCCTCGCTTCTGAAAATACCCAGCTCAAGTGGTTGCCCTATCTCTCTTGGCAGCCTGGAGAGCATGCACACATACATGCCCGTGCTATTAAAGGGCCAGCACAAACCTTGCTAAACCTTCCCATGCCAATCATGAGCTATTCCTAACTATATAAGCAGGGGTGCAGCTAAGGGTAAAGGGCAGATGGGGCATGTGCCCCAGGTGCAGGTGGAACACAATTAGAGGATGGGCACCAGCCTAGCAATTTAACCCCACCCCTCTCTATAGTTTACCTGGAGCAGAGCTTGTTCTGCAGTAGAAAGAGACTATAGTTTTGAATAAACGGAGCTCATTTTATTTCAAACAGCTATAGTTTAGTTATATCAGTGCTATTGCGTTAGTGTTGTACTGTGCTAAAACCATTCTGTGTGTCCTGACCTATGGTTTGCTCTTCGTACCAAAGTTATGCTGCCTGTCTTGGCCCTGAATGATCTGGCTATGCCTCCATTCACATGCTCAGGTAATGTGCTTTGGTGTAAAGTAGTATCAGCTGCCACAGTACTAGGGCCACTTCCAGTGTAACAGCCCAGGGACCCAGCAGTGAAGCCCAGATCCCGATTGGTGGCCTGAAAGGGTGAAGACCAGGGTTTCTCAGGTACCGCATCTGGATTTGACCCAAAGCCAAACCAGTGTCTGGTGCAGCAGGTCCACATCTGATCCTGACACCTATGATTTGAGTGGCCACAGGATATTGTATAGTCTGCCTCACAAAGTGAATGAAGCCGATGGTGGCATTGAGTATATCACTCCACTATGTGGTTGGGCATTGGCCCCCTATGACAAACGTCAGTGGTGTTAATCAGGTAACTGCCTCTGTTCACCGGAGGAGAGGCAAGGAGAGGACTGGTGGCCAATCCCCATCTACAAATGACAGAGAGTATGCTCAATGCCAACGCTATCAACTGCATTCTCTTTGTGAGATAGACTATAGCTCCACCCCTGCGTAATTCATTTTTGTCGGTTGTTATAATTTCCATGATCTCACTGGTTACACCGTGTTCTGTCTCCGCCCCCGCAGAACTAATCTAGTGCTGACATCATTCCAGTGATGTTATTGGTGACAGGATGTTCTAACTCCACCCCTACTCAAATCACTTTCTTCTACTGATCTGATACAGCTCTGTGATAGAAGTATACTGGCTTACTCACACGGGTGTATATGGCCCGCGTGTTACGCGTTTATTTTCCATTGATTTCTATTGGGCCACTCACACCTGCACAGCATATCCTATTTTGATGCATATTATGTGCGTAATACGGGCTATGGGGGTTTAACATAAGTAGAAAATATCCATGTTACATACGTACTTGCTGTGTATTACGCATGTGAAAAATACGCAAGTAATATGCGGGCCACATACACCCCTGTGAGGGAGCCCTAAGTCACAATGTTACTCAATGTCAATACAAGAAACTTTCATGAAAGTTTCATTCTTGCAAAGTTACTGAACATTTTACATTGTAACACATTTCCATAACAAATCATGTCCAAAGTCAGAAATTTGCTTTATGGCAAATGTGACATTTTCTTAGATTGCTCCCACTGGTAGAGAAGTCTAATTCTTCTGTCAAAGATAGTAATTCATTAGTCATTATTCTACAAGTGATACAACAGTGGCAGCGTCCTACAATATAGGCTTTTAGGCAGACAGCTCCAACATGTAAATTACCACGCTGCCGAGAGAAAGTAATATTTTTCCTAAATTTGTTGTGCATTTTGCCACTTAGCAATTATTTTCAAGTACTGACACATCCATGCATGATGCAGAGCGCACTTCACCGCCGCTTAATGTGCTTGTTGACAGCTCAAAAATAAGGGAAAGAAATAATAAAGAATAAATAAGTGTCATTGTTCCGAAGTGCCATTATACAATATCCTGCGAGCACAAAGTAATCCATATAAGTAGCTGATAGCTTAGACTCACGTGAACGGTCACTGATAGCGGCGATCAGACGGATGCAGCCCTGTAATATGGCGTCCTTTGATAGTCAGTGCCAATATGTTCGGGGGATTTTTTGTTACATTATGTACCCCTAATGGGCAATTTATTAGCCCCCGGCCCAATCACAATTGGAGCATATATGTATGGAAGTTAGAGCCATGACCAGCATACAATCACGTGACAAGTTGTCCGTGGATCAGTTTCAATGGGAATCGACATTATATTGGAAATTCCAGCGATCCGAGCGACTTCCAACAAGGTCTGGTCATCGGTGCTAGACTAGTCATGGCCAACCTTGTTGGGTTTTGCCATGTAATGGTGTGGAAAGTACACTGAGAATGGCGTGATCGAGGAAAAACATCCAGATTTCTGTTGCACCGTGCTGATCAGAATTTGGCACAAGCAGCATGAATCGATGACCCCTTCCTGTCAGCTCTTTGAGCATTTCAGTAGCTCCACCTTATTGGGCTGCCATTCTGAAGGCCTAAGAAGGCCCGACATGCTACTACATGGTCCTTTCTAATAAAGGAGTCATTCAGTGTATTTACTAGGGCGTTGAGGTTGGACTGGGGCCAAATGCCAAGCTGGATTTTCAATAAAAAAAAACTGCGAATGTTGATTTATGCATACAGAACCCCCAAAAGTGATGGCTTTGAGGAGTACAACTACCCGCCGGTTTCTCTTCCGAAGGCACTTGGTTCCCATTTTTTCACCTATGTACTGTATATTATGTACAGTATACAGTAGGGTGGCCCAAAAAACTCAACTTTAAACTACAAAGCAAGACTTCCGCTAATGTTTTTACTTTTAACAAACCTTTATTTGGGGCAGTTACAGGTTTTTATGTCCATGACTAGGTGGCGCTCAAAGAACATGAATTTTCAGACTTTTTACTAATGACGAAGAAGAAAGCTTGTTAGGGTGGTTATTAAATAAACATTAACTGAAAGTGCTGCGGAATAAGTTGGCACTACACAAATAACAAGATGTATATTGGACCATTGTCCTGTACTATTGAGTCTTCCGTATGTGAATCAATACTAGAACTGGGACAACTCTCAGTTCTTGATTTTCCATTTAATCCCATCACCCATCTCTCATGAGTGATATGAGAACCTATCATACGCTGTTCAATTAATAAGATGTCCCCAAGCACAAGGTGCTGCGCTCTGAACAAGGCATGTGCTGTCATAAAATGACCTTAATTTCAGATGCTGTATCACATTAATTACTATTAATTATGCTCCTCAGTAGCAGGAGATACAGAAAATGGAGATACTGTACATTGTTCTGCTGGTTGGAGGCCATAAAAAATATCTGCATTGTACTTTTGCTGCATGTTGTTTCTAAGACACACCGTGTATTACGGGGATGGATATAAACGCTAAAGGTCAACCAGGGGGACACCTCTTAATGGTGCAGGGCACCGACCAGTAGTTGGGTTGACTTCACAAGGGATGGTGCACCTTACATTTGTCACGGTACGTCGCTCACTAGCTCAGTCAGTCACACATAATTACAAGACTATGTGGGCTTGATGGCAAGATGCACTGGTGTTTGCCCCTTGGTATATAGATGCTAGTGTGCTCCAAATAAAGCCAAGAGAGACAAGAGTGGAAACGTTCATGGTTACTTGCACTTTTAAGCATAATAGTACAACATCCTCGAGATGAAGGCACATTCTTTAATAATCAACAGGTTCAACACTGATGCTGATGGCTTTAACCCTTTACATGTTACCCTACTGCTCTGTACTGCACAATTGTGATTTTTTTTTCCATTACAGCCCTGGAGTCCATAGCTTTCCACCAGTTAGCCACTCAACGGTGGTCCTCCAAAACCTACTTTACATTGGCTAGGAGTACAACCAGGGTACTGTGAGTAAGCTGAACCCTAAACCAGCAACAACTATCTGAACACTCTAGATACGTTTCTAAACTTATATACAGATGTAGCAGTGCTGATTTAGAAATAAGGGGCGCTCTAAAATTTGCATAAGCACAGCATGCACTGCTGCACTATTTGTATAGTGCAGCTGTTGCCTCTGAAGGGCTGGGTATGCTGCACAAATAGCATAGCCGCACCATTGTAATTCAGTAGCGCACATCGGTAGATTTCACTCCTCCCATCTACTTAATGCTGATTGGCTGTGATGTATAACCAGAATATTCGGTTTTTTACCCTTTTGTAATCTATCTAAGCCACCACCACAATGCACAAGGCAGTGGTTGAGTACATTTACAGACATACCTACATATTGAAAAGACTCAAGTACATATTACCAAACTTTACAGAAATACAAGTGTTTATCACAACATTCTCTATGGGTCTGGAGTCCAACTTCAGGTTACCATATAGGCACATTCTAGGCAAACTGATGCACTAGATTATACCTATTTCCAGCCTGAGGCGGTGAAGCATAATGTAGGGACTCTCACTTTTGTGTTTTTTAGAATTCCTGTGTATTAGTAGTACCTAATTCTGTGATACCCCGCTAGGTTGGTGATCACTTTGTAGAGTTGAGAGCTTCACACTTATCAGGGATATGAATTTGCTTCCTTGCTTCTTTTTTATGGGGATTTACCTCATTTTGACCAATTTCCTTTCAAGGCTTGTAAAACCCCAGTTATGTGCCCTGAGAGTGGTAGACCCTACTAAACAATGCCACCCCAGTGCTTCTCCCTTTCCTTCTCTTCCCTCCCCTTCTTTCATCCTAATGCCTTTCCTTTTCTGCCTTCTTTCTTCCTCTTCTTTTTCCTTCTCTTTCCATTTTTTGTCTTCTCCCAATCACAATCCTCCTCCTTAATAAGTCATCACTGAGATCTTGGAGTGTGCTGTTTTTCATTGTGGATACAACGAGAGCTTGTGTAGAGAGTTTTGTAGGCCAGGCGGTGTTCCCTGGGAAAAGAGTATGCAAATTAATTCTTCTCTAGACTTAAGAAAGCTGTATCTCTAATGCCATGTATTGAAAGGTAGTTATCCTTTAAAGGGGTTGTGCCAAATTTCATATGCTCTACTAAGACAGAGGAACGTAATAGAGGAGAAGTTCCCCGCTTGGGAACCTCCTCTACGTCCCAGAATAGAGAGCAATTCGGTAAGAGTGGCTCCCATTCTGATGGACCTTAACCACCTTGTTATTACAGAATGGTCATTCATGTGAATGGCCAGCTTAAAATACTATATTTCATAGGAGAAATGTGAAACTGGCCCAAGATTCCTCTGGAAAATTCAGCTGTTTGCCAAGAGTGCCAAAAATGGAATTTAGGATGATCAGCTCATCAACCAAAGAATTTTAAAATGGGTTGCGCATTTTGACACAACCCCTTAAAGTCGGTGTCCAACCCTTTACTAAGAAGTAGAGTTGAGCGAACATACTCTGGCGAGCTTTATGCTCGTTCGAGTATTAGCGTACTTGATGGTGCTCGTTACTCGAACGAGCATCAAATTGTGTTCAACCCCACCCCAGCTTTTGGCTCCTCCCCGCTGTGACGTGCCTGTTTTGGCCCCTCCCTGCCACGACGCAGCGCGTGTCATTTGAAAATTTTTGGTTTGGCAGGGAGGGGAAGAGAGAGAGAGAGAGAGAGACCGAGAGAGAGACCAAGAGAGAGAGACCGAGAGAGAGCGACCGAGAGAGAGAGACCAAGAGAGAGAGACCGAGAGAGAGAGAGATCGACTGACCAAGAAAAAAAAAAAAAAGCTCGGCACCCGGCGTCCCACATACAAAAATGCTCGAGTCTCCCATTGTAGTCAAAGGGGTTCGTTACTCGAGTAGAGCTCTCGAATTTTACGAAAAGGTCAACTCGAATAACGCGGACCCGAGCATTTCGTTGCTTGCTCATCTCTACTAAGAAGCATATTACCAAAGATAGCAAGTGATTTCTAGCTCCTACTTCCATCTTGTTGAGGACTTCCTTCCCTGGTGCAGTATGACTGGTGTGGAACCACTTGAATTACTTATCTTTATCTAACAATAACTACTTTGGCTTTTTATCCCATCACTTCTCCACTGTAGCTGACATGATGGTTTATCACGTTTTACTTAAGGGATTTTTCCGATGGCAGTTTTCTTTTTACTTGGTTTCAATAAGAGACCCCTGACTGTGCAGACTTGAGTCATGAAATTCACCAGCCACAATGTTAAGAGGAAATGTGTCATTGATTTTCTGTTTGCAAGACTTTAACCAGATCTATTCTCACCACAATGTGAGTATTTACATTAAATCCTGCATTAGTGGCGGTCAAAAAGGGTCGATGCATTTGGAGCAGAACTCCATACATTGATTAGAGATGTGTTCCTTTATAACTGACCATTGCATGATATATGGGGCGCATCCAAGCTAAGGACTGGCAGACCATCTCTACAGGCTGAGTAAGCCCAACGTAGAAAATCTCATGTACTCGCCAAGAGGTGCCCGACCAGTGCATGCGCAGTTTGAGTGTAGTGAATCTGCCCACAAAAGAGCTAGATGAACCTGCATACATCAGTCAGAGTCTCCAAGCACATGTATGATGTATGTACATCATCCATGACACACTGGCAGAGAGAAGTGTTGTTAGGGTACTTTGGGATGCAGAGATGGTCCAGCCAACCCAGAAACAATTTGGCCATTAATAAACTAAAACTATCCAATCCATTTTTTATCCTCTACAAACAATAACTTCAGTTATGGACTCTTTCCATGTGGGCAAATAAGCACCGGGCCCACATGAACGTGCCCAAAAAGGCGGGGATATCACAAACAAGGGAACCTCAGACGGAATTCAGACTGGACGTGCTAACGGAAACACCAACAGGACAGAGCACTGCATACTGCAGACTGGACTGACGGACAGACACAACCTAGGGACTGACAAATGACCACAACTCTCGCCATGCATACCTGTATACATAAGCAGATGATATAGCTATAAAAATACAAGGTATTGGTTCGTACATTGGCCAATGAGCTTAAGCTGCAAGGCTACGACAAGGCTCCTCGTGTCTTGAAGTACCTATACTAGCAAGACACATCTACTAGAGTACCCCAAGGGCCTAGCGCAGAAATAGCAAACAAACTCAGCAGAACAAACTGACACAAAACTGACAGAAAATAAATGTACAAACGGACATGAACCAACAAACACACAGCAAGCTGCCATGGACAAGCATACATGACTGCTCACTCTGGACACCAAACAGACACTGACAGGAGCTGGGTTTATATGTGAGCAAAGACCCAGGGGACTGGCTAGCAGGAGATCACCACACCCAGCCAGCTCAAATCCTGCTACACCTGTGGGTTTGTGCTGCTAGAAACCCTAGTACTACAGGTCCCAGCCGGCACAACCTAACAGTACCAACTTATATTCCAGATGTAAGAAAATAGTACATAATATATCACTAACCCAAATGAAAGCACTCGAAGATATTGCTCTGAATCATTTTATTATAGTCCACTCTGCAGATAAGGACGCTTCTATTGTGACACCTGATGAAGCTTTATATGAAGGTGAAGTACTTATATTATCTGACACCTCCACTTATCAGTCTCTTAACCCTTTGCAATCCAATTTTGAATTCAGGGTTTCCTAGGGGGCTTTCCTGTTCTGCCTTTATACAATGGCGCCATCTGCTGGCTAGAGCCAGTACTCCCGTATGGGACATGCTGGAGAGGCCCCCCGACAACATAGTGGCCATTAATATACAGTAAGAATACCCTGCCGGATGTCTTCTGACATTGGAGCCTTCAATTCGAATGTCTTCAGACGTCAGACAGTGGATTGGAAAGGGTTAATATTGAGCCAACAGAAACATTTAAAATTGCTTTATCCAAATTGATTCATGAAGGTTTGTCCTCAGGAATAATAGACCAAAACCCATATGATTATTAGTTGGTAGACTCTCCAGTCGACCCCATATTTCATGCACTACCCAAAATTGTCTTTCCTCCTCCTTTACGTCCAATTCTAGCTAGTAATGGCTCATTGTTCGAATTCCTCAGTATATACGGCTTGATAATCTACTGTAACCATTGGTAACCTGAATTCCTGGCTACATTAAAGATCTCAAGGCCCATTATAGGTTTAGATAAATTAGAATGGTCTTCTTACTATTCTTGCATTGCCATAACTGTTTCCGCTCTTCATACAGTTATTTCACACAGTGGAGCCTTTAACCCTTTCCAATTCACTGTCTGATGTCTAAAGACATTCTGATTGAAGGCTGTACAGCTCTGATGTCGGAAGATGTCAGGCAGGGTATTCTTACTGTACATTACTGGCCGCTCTGTTGTCAGGGGGGCCTCTCCAGCATGTCCCATACCGCAGTACTGGCTCTAGCCAGCAGATGGTGCCATTGTATAATGGCAGAAAGAGAAAGCCCCCTAGGAAACCCTGAATCCAAAATTGGATTGCAAAGGGTTAATGCCCTCAGACATCATCTGGATGCTCATAGCTACTATTCAGATTATCTAAAAGAGTATATGTTACAGTCTTTTGACTTTCTCATAAGTTTTAATGTTTGACAAAGAAAACTTTCTTCAAGTTTGTAGTTGCCCCATTGGCTCATCATTCATATTGGAGCCAAAAGGGCCTGTTCTTTGGAAAGAGATTATAATCAGAAGCGCCGTGTTATTTCTGACAGGTTGCGCCATCGTGGTTACCAAATACGTACTGTTGAGCATATATTTGGCTCTAATCCCTTCTCAGGTATATTGAGACGCTCCCTGTCTGCAGCATCCAGACATTTTTCGGAAATTCACCAAGGGAATACATATCTTCATTTAAAGTCACTGGCAGTGAACGGGTGTTCCGCCCAGCAAGAGATGGAGATTAGTTTTGTTATGTCATATCCGGTTAGCTTTAAATTTCTTGCTTCTTGTTTAGGCTATATGCTATTAATCAAGGCTTAGTTTTTTGCCAAAGCGTGTCGGTCCTTGTTCACACATCAGGACCAGGCGTGCACGGAGGAGCTGGGATGTGCCGTGCGCTAGGTGAAATCTTGCTAAGCCCGGCATAGGAAATGTTTAGTAAATTTTCCCCGCTGTTTAAAGAGTTACTGCTCTTTTATACAAGTTTTGATATGCCATAAGCTTTGATCAGTGGGGATCTGAGGGCTCAAGCCCCTACTAGTTGCTGAAACAAAGCATGCAGAAGTTTGAAGCCTAGTGCTATGGCCCTTTGACTATGATCGGCTCTTCTGGACTCTGAGGGGTAAGCTCTAGATAGGCTCACAGACTTCTATAAGACTGTCTTCAGCTAACCACAGCTCTCTGAATACAGCTGGTCACAGCTAAAGGGGCGCAGCATTTGGCTGAACACTATTGCCCTTTTGCTTCAGCGATTGGTGGGCTCTCAGGACCCAGACCCCACCAATCAAAATATGCCACTAAAATGTTTGATGAAGGGTAAGTTACTCTTTAACCAATGAATTAGGGAATGTAGGTATCTTGGATGACAGTTATGGAACTAAGGGTCCAAACGTTGGTTGCCTTGACCATTAAGACCAGTGCTGCCCATAAAAGGGCTTCATCAGTTATAAAATAATAATAGCTTATCATCAGGATAAGTCATTAGTAGTATATCAACAGGGAACTGTTGCCTGTAAACCCTGCCCATCAGCTGTTCTATTTTCTGCACTGACTTGCTTTTTGTAGGACGCAGATAGCTCCGTTCCCACTGCAGTGACCCAGATTGGTATTGTAGGTATTCATTTCAATGGGAACCTGGCCTGCAGGACCGAGCCTGGCCACTGCAGTGGGAATGGAGCTGTCTGCTCTGTGCAAAAGTCAGCTCAGTTCAAAAGTACACTGAGAATAGCTGATCGGTATGGATTCCTGTATATGGACCCCCACCAATTACTATTAATGACCAATTCTGGAGGACAGACCATCAGTAGTTTACAACTGGACAATCTTTTAAAGTAGTAACCTTGATGCACAGGGCCTCAAACCCTTATGTCTACAAATCAGTAGATAATGGACCAAAACCTTCAATGGGTTGCAACACCTGTCACCATTTTTACTTGTCCCTCTAGACTTTCTTCTACACAAGACTGTTGCAGTCTTTTCCGAACCAGAATGAGTCTCCTCAGCCAAGGCATTGAGGGGTTCATACCTTTCTCTCCACCGAAAAGATAATCTTCTTAAGACAAGAATGTAACCTCTTAGCAAGACTTAGATTGAATGCAGCCTAGATTTGATTCCCCCCCTTCCCCATACCCGTGCTGATAAATGACTCTATTGACATTGCAGCCTATGAAATATTCACTTGCATTCAAGGCTTTTCATCTTTAATAACAAGTCATTTTTTTCTCTTCTCTCTTTTGGTTTCACCTAGGTCTGTGAGCACCGGGAAGTTTTTACACTGGCTATCACATCGCCATGGAAACAAGAAGAAGGGGGAAAGTAAAAAATGTTTATCTGAAGATTGCAGTATACAGTTCCTTCAAGATCAGGCCTCAACTGCTCCAGACTCTTTAATTTGCAACCTCAATTAGTCTATAAAAATGGTACACCAGTCCTTGACAGCCTCCGATTCTGCATCCTTTGTAATAATGGATCCCTGCTGGAGATACCGGCGCTTACGAGATTTTTTTTTCCCCCCCGTTGGAAAGACAATAAGGACATTGTTCGGACTCCTCCCGCTCAAGGCTGAACACCCCGATCCTATATCCACACACACACAGTTTGTTTCTACTTCTATTGTACTGATTTCCGAAAACCTAAAAACCAGTTTTGTCCGTCTGATTTGTACGTACGTGTGCTTAATTTTAATACAGACCACCGCCCCTTAAAAACCAGACGCGCCTCGTGGCTGCGAGCCGCGCGTTTCAAGCTCAGCATGTTGTGTGCGTTGAACCGAAACACTTTTTAGTGAAATACGGCGAAGGATTCCTTAATGGGTTCATGTTAATAAGATTACCAATCAGTATTTGACAAGAAGGCAGCAATGCAAAGCTGGGATGGTGAAATAACACATTAAGGATACATCCACACTGCAAATAAAACGTAATAAGATGCCACTTAAACACATTGTAAGCCTGTCGGAAGTAATTAGAAGAGATTAACCCCTTCCTTGGCCGAAGACAATTGTATCAATGACTCAGCAAACCAGTTAACCGATGATTGAAAAGACTGTGTTTTAAAGGTACATGCTCCAACGTCGTTGCCAAGCTTGCATTATTAACGCATTTCATGCATCATAACCACGCAAAGGTATTCATGTCTGCAAAAAAAAAAAAGCGGCCTGGCTTTTTTTTTTTTTGGTGCTTTAGGGTCTACGAAATATTACTTCTGAGTGGTCTGTGCACTCTTGTGACATAGAAAGTGTTCTAAGAATATGCAATCGTGTCTTTGGAAAAAAAAAAATAGAGTTTGATAAGCGCAGTTTACTAAATGAATATCTATGATATTGCAATATAGATGATAATATATATATATATAGAATACAGCAGATGAAATATTTTATAATGAATGGTCTGTCACCGGGTTTACTTCAGCTTTTATTTTACTATGTAGATGCTGAGAAACGGGAGTCTCTGGCCTTCATTCAACAGCCAGAGGACTTGAAGGCTATGGAAACCTTTGTGCATGAGAAATCAATACATACATATCTTGCTGAGTCCCTGCAGATCATAAAAAAAGGCACTTATCCTTTTTTTGCATTGAGTTTTTCTTCTCATGCATTTAAAAAGCTTCATACTTGGTTTTCAAGTCCTCCTACATTCAAGTTTCTGGCTGGGGGCATTCCTGATCAGCTGGCCCCGCTCATGAATGTACACAAGTTCAGCTTCCCCACTCAGCTGTCTAATCCTCTCTCTGACTAGCTGCTGTTCCCCTTCACTGATGATAACAGTAGAAAATTCAAACAAAATTAATTATAGCCCTCTGTAATAGTAGATTTCTCTGCTTTACTTCCCTCCACCTTCCCCCAGCACTGTCATACAGCCTTCTGTAATAGTTGTTATCTCTGCTCTGCTGTCTGTCCTCCAGATCTTCTCCACCAAGCCCCGGCACTGTCATTCAGTTCTCTGTAGTAGCTCAGTGGAAAGGCAAGGCAGTGAAAGCAAGTTCACAACAGGGAAGCTGGCTAGGATTTCGGTCCTCCAGTCTGCAGTGCCTTGGAACATAATACAAGCATAGAAGTCAAAGAATCAGAAATTTTTAATGAAAACCAATTACAAAAAGTTTTCTTTTCTAAAAACACGTTAATTAAAAAAAAAAAGAAGGCAAAGGTGTCCATAACCTTTCAACATACTTGTGAAAAGTCACACTTTTATTGGGATTGTGCAGCAAACTGGACAGGAAAAGGGTCAGTGTTTGATCATTTGCATTACTGGGGGCATTTATGCTCTTTTCTGCGGGCATTCCCAGTAGAACAGAATGGGCGTTCTTCTATAGCAACTGGGGAAAGAAACTGGTCATGGGTCTTTTTTATTGCTCTTTTTGTTATTTTTAGGTTGTTCAAATCAGAATAAGTCTCTGCAAGAAACAAATTAGAGTCTAAAACTCCTTATACACAGACCAAAAATCAGACTTGGACGTTGGTGGAACACCCATTTGCTCAATTGTCAGCCAGTGTGAAGCTGCACCCGATCAGTCGTCGAATGATCAAACGTTCATTCGTAACCTGATTGCCCCTTTTGTGCAGCTGAAAAAATCCTTGTTCTCACTGGCACATGAATGGGGAATGTGCTGCTGACTGCAATGTTCCTCTATGTGGGGTGAACAATCGCATGAACGAATGTTCAACCCGCGTAGTCTGAATCAGCCTATGTAAAAGCTCGGTAGAGGAGTGCTGATTTTGTTGATTGGCTCTCGTGTACCAGAGCAAATCTCTCCACATAAAAGGAACTTGGAAGTAGAGTTGTAGCTAGGCTTTCCTTCACCAAGACGAAAAACTCAGACTTACTAAGAATTGGAGCAAGATGCGCCAAATTTATTAGAAGGTACACTTTTCTTAATGGATCTGCCTCATCTTTGGCTGTGTATGGACCAAAAATTAAAATCTGCACTATATTGGGCACCAATTTCTAGCTTCAATTATAGTAAATGTGTGGAAGATCCCTCCCCTCCTACTAAATCCCACCCACTTTCCTCATTAGAGAGGAGTAAAACAGCAAAGCGTTTTGTGAAAATGTAGCATGCGTGATCATTTGTAACTTCTCCTACACCAAAATTGTGGCACAAATGCAAAAATAAATTTCTCTCTCCACTCCCTTCCCTAACCAATCAGGGTGACTTGTTGATGACCCTTTTTGCACCCTGAAACGGACATACGTGTCTCACCTAGCTACATTCCTGGGTGAGACAGCTGTTTAATCTAATATTCCTACCCCACTCTTACTCCATTCTCACAAAGGTCCAGGAAGCTAAGATACAATGAGCTGTTTGATGATTGGCCCTTGACATCGGTGTTACTAGTTGTCTTTTTTCCTTGATTAAAAGAATAGCAACTACACAGTGTCAATGAGTCATTGTTTAAATTTTGATCCAGGAACTAAACTTTTCATGCATTTGGTCCAAGAAAAAAACACCACCAGAAAAACACTGTTCCCACATGACCCAAGTATGAACAGGATAGCAAAAGAAGCTCTACAGTATGAAGACCTGACCAAAGAGCTTTCCAGATCTTCTTGAAGCCCTGGAATGTAGCATAGAGAGAGTAGGATATTGAGGTTAACAGCATTCATGACAGAATGGTAGATTTTGAGTGGAGTTTGGGTTTATTCCATAATGGAGGAATGGTCTGTTCATTAGGGATGTCCGTAGACTCAAAAATACTGAGGCATGTTGGGATTTGTTCCTCCCATTTCGATATTCTAGATGGAAGTATTGGGCGATTATATAAAGATTTCTCAATAGATTAAAATAAATGATTTTAGCCAATGGTTGTCATCTCCATGACACATTTGTATCCTCTTCAGAAACTAAGGTGTCACACATCATCTCCTAAAGTTACTTTTCTTCATCCTATCTACCAACTGACACTAATATAGGGAATTTTCCAATACTGGACCTTGAGCGCAGGGATGTCACCGTAAGTGTGGCCAGCCGCAGTACTTCTTAGCTCTAAAAATCTAAAAATATAGACATTGAACATGTTTTCCTTGGCAGATGTTCCCCTAATGGCTCTAAATTTGGTATAGTAGGAGCACACGTTACCCATAGTATGATTGGGTGATGCCTATCCTATAATACAACTCAAAAAATTGAGAGCAATTTTCTAAAACTGGCACCTACATGCATGCCACTTGACCTGCTACAATGTTGTTTAATGTCTTTTTGGCATCATCCATCATCTTTGATATCCTACAGGGTGGTCATATGTTAAGTGTTATCTGATGATTGATGTTTTTCTTTCTGCCCATTGCCCACTCTGTTGAGGTTCGCCTTTGCATTAGGTTTCATCTGCAACTCAATCCACCATGATAGAAATTTCCAGCTATGCAAATTATGCAATTTCATTTCCTTACGAAGTAAGTTGCTGAGTGTTCAGAACTTTCTTGTTACCACAGGGGGATGATGCTCGGAGTCGTATTTTATTAACTTGAATTTTTTGTTTTTGTCTTTCTAATTTGTGGATAATCGTGAAAATTAAAGCACATGAGTCCTGGCTGCATAGCGATAGACATATATAAAGAAATTGAAAAAAAAAATATTTTTATCAGTCGTTGAGAAGTGTGAGTCGGTGAAATTTTTGTTTTATTTTGTGAGCCTGTCAGATGCAAAAAAAAAAAATTGCGGTGATAAAAGTGTATCATTTCATGATTTGTAAATGACATCATTAAAGCTCACACCAAATTTTTATAAAGTATTCTATTTGTGATGGACAGTGAGGCTCCTTTAGAAAAAACACCAGTAACTAGGGTTTGATCACATGCACAAATCATACAAAGATGGCACCTAAACCTTAGCAGCCAATCACATGCCAGCTTTTATTTGTCAGATTGAATCAAGTCGGTGTCTGATTGGTTACTATGAGATGCAACAGAAATATTATGTTAGGGGGGAGTTAAGTGATTTGGTGGGGCAGATAAAAACAGTGGTGTCATCCATGGCAACCAAGAGATTAGGAGAAGTGATGAGTGAACTTTTGAAAAAGTTTGGAAAAAGCTCAGATCGGGCCAAATTAGTTTGAACTGAAATGGAAGTTCACCAAAACTCCTAAAACTGGTGTGTAACACTGTCTACGAGTCGTAGAGGCCCTATACAACATTCTGAGAATGTTCTACAGGGGTTTTATGGCTCCCAGACAGCATTACACACCAGTATTCAGGACTAGTCTTGAGTAAAACAAACCAGTAGAACCTTGTAACAGGTAGAACTTTGCTAAAAGCTCGGTTTTGGTTTTTGCCAAACATACCTTTTTGCAAGGTTCGACCTGAATTCAGGTTCTACCGGTTCAGTTCACATCGGAGACTTGATTGGCTCCTATGGACAACGTCTCCGTTTTCCTTTGTTCCACTTTTTATAAATATCCTCCATTAATTGTCTTTCAGCTTATTTGAACCCGTTCTGTGTCTTTCAAAAGGCAATTTTTGGAAATTTTAGATAAAAAATTTATTGTATAATTATATTTACAGATCCATATAGTTCTGCTGTGTTTTGCTGTATGGTTATATGCTTTTTTTTAAAACTTTTTTTTTCCAAATGCATAGAGCCTGATGTATCAAATGTCTCTGTGGTCAAAAACAACCAATCAGAGTTCAGCTTTCATATTCTGAATGGCACTTAAAAAGTGAAGTGTGGCCTCTGATTGGTTGCAGTTGGCTACAAGACTTTGTTCTCTCTTGGATGTTTCTAAGAGGCCAAACTGCTCTTGTTTAACTAGAGAAACAGATATTTATCGGAGGTAAACAATTATATAAAAACCTGTGTTTTAGTGTCTTAGAGCAAACTGTACGATAGCCAAGTCTTTACTTCACATTCCAAAATTTAGACAAAAAAATAGCAAAATATTAAGCAAATAAATTATATAAATGTTTCTTTTTTTAATGAACGGCATATATTACTAGTTAGATCCTCTGGACACAAGTGAAACCATCGCTCTTCTATCCCAGTATATGTGCTAGGTAGGATAAAAGGCAGTTAAAAGCTAAGTAACATTTTTGTGTCCTTAAAGGGAATGTGTTATCAGAAAATGACCTCTTGTATAAATCAAGTTGTTGTGTTAAACATATTTTTAAAGAATTGTTGGTGATTTTTTTTCAAGTCACAATGTATATTTTTTTAAAAATCTTGAAATCCTGCAGTTTTCACCACTAAGCCTAAGAATAGTCCAACACTCCCTATTCCATAGAGAAAACTTCTCAGCAGTCATCTCATTGTTATCACAGGCAGAATTACAAAGAAAGGTGATAGCTACATATTGATAGCACAGGATCCACCATTCACAATAGGTGATGGGCGCAGCTCACCTCCTCCCCCTCCCTGCACAGATCACAACACTCACCTACAGAAGGTAATGGGTAAACAAACCATTGTTCATTGTGTCTTATAGCCCATAATTCTGCGGTAAAGCATATTTCTAAATGCTGTTAACCGTAGCTCAGTGAAGATTGCCGCCCCCATAGTCATGTACAGACAGTAGAATAACAAAATCTACTATCAGAAAAAAAAGAAAAATGGAAAATGTTTCATTATCTGGTTTTAGCTAGGTAGAAAAATGTAGGGGATACATTCCCTTTACATTCACATTCTTGAAATCTAAATGTATCAAGGTAATAATAAAAACACCATAGAACGTAAAGTACTAATGTTAGTTAAGAAGGAAAGTAGCATCACTGGTTTGAGGTTCACATTGATAGGCTAATGCCAATAGACCTAAACAAAATTTGTAAAAATCAATACTTTTGCATGTTTTTTTTTCCATTCCGACCCAACACAACCACATTCTACAGCCATATCTGGTAGATGTTGCTAAGGATGATTGGTATTGGGATTTTCCGACATGTAAGGCATGAGTTCACACCTTAAAGCATCATTTTTTGAAATCCCTGCCCAAACACAATCCGGAACTGAACAGTGCCAAACGTACCCCATTAACTATAATTAGGTCCATCCCAATTGCATGCTATTTTTGGGTGGAGCTGCCTCGGATACCCTGGAGGCCAGATTCTCCGACACATATGGCAACCCAACCTTTAAACGCCTCTAAACGATGAACAGGATCCTTCCCTCGTAAGGATAAAGTCAGTGCTTAGACTATTACTATAGATATATCCCAAAAGTTCTGTAAATGATATATTTCGAAAATTGCAGGAAGTTTAAACAATATTTCTCCATACAATTAGCTGATATTAAGAAACAAGAACAAACAGAGCTAGAAGTGAGGTAACATATGGCAGTCATCATGGAAAAACTTAAGAAAAAAAGAAAATGGAAAGATTCCCCTTACCTAGGAGGTCTTGAAAAAACTGGAAGCATCTGGCATGCTTAATATGGTTATATTTAAGACACACCGAGAAGAAAGGTCACCACCTGGCATAGTGCCCATGGAAATAATATTCTAGGTTGCTTGTTAAAGAGTCTTATAAGAATTTGCTGTAATGAATGGTTAACCTTCCAAGGAAGAAATGTCTGTTAGGATATATGGGAAAACTTGGATTATAATGTCTTTGTTCATCTATAGTTTACAAGACTGACAATAGAAGCCTGATGTTTACATGAGAAACAGGTCAAATATGAAGTGTACTATCTGTTCTGCCAACAGCCTAAAGCACTCATTAACACTTTCCATCATGTTGCAAAATATTTCCATAATAAGCCAAGTCTTCCACTTTGGAAGAATAAGGAAGGGTCTGATTCTTGGTTCATGAGTTGTCAATGGTGAGTTCCACATTAAGATCTGATTGATCAGTGGTCTTGATGACCATTGAGTTGGTGAGAACCAAAGCTGTATCTTATATTTGCTTCTGCCATCATTAATGACATGACTTTCTTAAGCATCTTGAGTCCAAGCCTTGGCCATTGGTCAACACTTAGTTCTTGCTTTACACCACCTGTGGCTAGATGAAAGAGTTCTTGCATGGTACCATCAGTTCTGTTAATACAATGGACATAACAAACCAATCTGTATCCTACTCCACTTCTTTAAACTTTGATATAGTTAAGCTTCACCGAGATTCACCAAAAACATCTCAATCAACATTTCTATGAGATTATGCCTCTACTTTGGGAACATTTAGTCATTTTTGTAACAAGGATCAAAAAAGTTGAAGGTTAGGATGGTGGAAGTTGTGTGATTCACATCAGTGTAATAATTCTGAGCTTTTGTTATGGAAACAAGTTGTAGGACTGGTTAGGACTTGTTGACCCAACTTTGATTGTCCCAGTGGAGGTCCGATAAGGGGTGAACATATTCATATCCTTGTTTTTCTATAGTGGGTACAATAGAGGAATGAAAGGCATTGCAAAGGGACAGGTATCTCCCAATAGTAGCAGTTCTAGGTTCTGGATGTTTGACATCTTCACGCTCATGTTGACGTTCCAAGTTGTGATCTTTTGAACAATAGTTTTACTCATTAAAAGAAGACAATCTAAGAATTCTTATGGTTTCCAAGAGTTCTTATCAAGCAGTTCTGTAGTCAACCATAAATCTTGTATCTTCTTCACCTCTTCCAGTTGCCTGTGAAGTTTGATTGATTGCATTAAATCACCTTGTGTCACCTTCTCCAGCCCGATATTCCTCATTGCACCAACTCTACTGCTTTCTTTTAGAATCAGCTGGCACTGTGCACCTGCTTTAATGACTTACACTTTGGTCTACAGTATGTATATGTTCTAATCACAATATCAATTATGCATGTGATAATTTTAGGAACTGTTCAGATATTTTTGGGAAAGTTTTGATTGGGCATTTTTTTCAACATTTCCTAGAAGAATTTCAAAAGTGCTAAGTTCTAAGTCATGAAAACTTTTTGTTACTTGTCTCATCCAGCCATCCAACCATACCAATTTCCAAACTCCAAGGGACCACTTGGGTTCTTGGGCCTTCAAATAATAAGAAAGGTGCCATTGTTATTCAGAGATATGGGCAAACAAGAGGGTATCAGGTATGAGTCTGGGCAGATGGGTTAATTTTATATTGGCTGAGAGCCAACAGTATTCCCCCATCTTATTTCTCGAGAACATTTATAGGCGAGGCAGTAACCCCTCTACAAAAAGACTACCACTGGTCTAGACCAGATATTTTGGTGATAAACTCTCTCATAGAGGCTTCAATGTACTTAAATGCAATTATATTCTTAGTAAAGATGTTTTGAAATCCCCTTCTGGTTCTAAAGTAAGGTTGTCACTCCATTATCATGCAATTAATGGTTTAGACCATCTTTGCCTCACCGTATCAACTTGAAGATTATCACAATTTCTTCCTTAACCTGAAAAGAGTGCAATTATCATTTGTACTGTATGTGCCTGAAAAAACAAGATCCTCAGAGGAATTGAGGCATCTTATTCTGGATATACGACATTGTTGACCATCCGTTGACCTTCTCACACTAACATGGACACCTCTTTCAGTGATAAGTATTTCAATTATCGGTTCAGTAGTCACATACAGCTGAGGCATTTAGTGGTTTATTTAAAGGGGAAATCCAACTATAAATTATCTTCTGACCTGTCATGGATACACCTTGGTGGAGTCCTGAAGCTCAGACCATCACCCATCTCAAAGATCAAACAGCTGTGGATCTCGAAAAAGTGGTCAAACACTTTCAAGAAGGCTGAGTTTTCTAGAAATCTTTGACACAAAATTCAAAACAATCGCCATTTCTTAAGAATGTTCTGTCTTAGATTTCTAGTGTTGGAGACCTCTGGGTGCCATCAAAAGGTGTTTTGGTGCTCAGTAGTTGTGGAAATCAATGGAGGTCCAAGCTCATAGACTTGACCAATGTGATCTTCTAGCCTATTATCTATGACATATTGGAGGATCACTTTGGTGTGTGTTTCCCTTTTAAGGGATTCTTAATGTTACTAATAAATCTATAGGCTACACTCTTCTAGGATAATCTCATGTAACGGCTGCCTCTAGTATCCGAAGGCAAACTGAAGAAATCTGTAAATTCTAAGAATTTTTTTTACATTTTATTTTCGGTTGTTGCTTTCTGCTATAATTTACAATAAAACAGTCAATATTTTTTTCCAAGCACATGTGGTTTTGACACCGGTTCCAGGCCCTAGTTGCTGAACTGCTTGCTGTTCCTGAGGTGTAAATAAGCATTTTTTTGATTCATGATGTGGTTGCAAAGAAACTTGTAATTTATTTGTGAAATGCTAAAATAAAGGAAATCTGGACTTTTGCCTACTTGGTTTTAACTATTGTGTTCTTTTTTTAACTCTACAAATATTTCAGACAACAAACATGTCCACAGCCACCGCCGTCATCTCTGGATCACCACATGGCATTATCTGGTACCTGAACATCACACTTACTGCTACATATTACCGTATTTACCACATTGTCATTGTATAGTGATAGCATAGCGTTCACCAACCTTCATGGTGGCACTACTGGTCCATCTTTCTAGGCAGTGCTGGCCTTAGGTTAGATGGCCCCCTGAGCAGAATGCTTCGCCTCCTCTTGTCATAAGAAAAAAACTATATATATTGCATTGACATGCAGTCAACCGTGTGTCCTCGAAAATAAGACACTGTCTTATATTGTTTTTTTCCCCAAAAAGGGCAGGTGTCTTATTTTCGGGGGGGGGGGGGGGGGCTTTTACTTACCTGGCCTGCGGCGTCCCAATGCCTCTCAATGGTGTCCGGCGGCAGCGAGGCGTCCTCCTCATCTCACAGATGCCTTCTGCTGGTGACGGGGCTTTGAATACCCCGCCTCCAGCAAAGCAAACGCTGTGATTGGCTGATCGAACGCTGGCAGCCAATCACAGCCGGCGCACGATAAGCCAATCACAGCCATTCAGTGATGTAATTCACTGAATGGCTGTGACTGGCCTATTGGGCGCCGGCTGTGAATGATGCCGGCGCTCGATTAGCCAATCACAGCGCTTTCTTTGCTAAAGGCGGGGTATTCAAAGCCCAGTCGCCAGCAGAAGGCAGCTGTGAGACGGAGGAGGATGCCGGACACCACCGCTGCTGCTTCCGCTGACACCACCGCCGCTGCTGCTCCCGCTGACACCGCCGTCGCTGCTGCTCCCGCTGACACCGCCGCCGATGCTGCCAACCCTACCGCTGCCGCCAACACCATCGGGATGCCGCGAACCATGGAAGTTTTTTGTTTGTTTGTGGGGCACGTGAGATAGGTCCTATTTTCGGGGGAGGCGTTATGTTTCAAGCCTTCTCCGAAAACTCGATAGGTCTTACTATCAGGGTAGGACCTATTTTCGGGGAAACACGGTAGTTGTGCATAAAACAGCAAAGTAGTAGCATACCCACCTCAAAACAGCTCAGTCATTAAATACTGTACCAGAACCAAACTCATAACATAAATACAGCACCAGAACCATGCTCAGTACACAAATACAGCACAAACCAACCTCAGCACTTAGATACAATACCAGAATCAAGCTCATGATATAATACAGTATAAGAAATTGTGTTGCGGGAGCACCGATGGGCAAAGAGCAGTGCCTTAGAACATCAAGAGGGAGGAGACAGAGCCAGGAGGAGGATGATTCATGTAGCTCCACAAGACGTTGTTATGCAGAGGATGAAGATCATTAGACCTGGTAGACCTAAGGGGGTTGCATGTTTCCCAAGCCTACGTTTGCCTCGTGCCCCAGCTAAACTGGCAGCCAGCACCCTTTATGACCACATGGGTTGCACATAGTAGCTATCGTCAGCTATACTCTCATGTGCCTTCTTGAGCATTGAAATCTCCCAGGTTCTATGTTAGGGTAGGCATACACGATATGGAAAATCTACAGCACATATTTAAAGGCAAGGCCTGTGGGCCAAATGTGGACAGCCACAACACTTTATGCGGCCTGCGAGGTCCAGATGTAGAAGGGCCTCTATTAGATCAGAGGATTCTGAGCTTTGCAAGGAAGACTCCCTGGCACACTAGGATCATGGCTGCCATTATGGTCCTACACTGCAACATTGGGTGCAAGCAGACTGAGTGTTGTGAATGCTACTACAGATCATGGAACCTTTTGCAAGCACTCCTCTATCTGCTTCTTCCACTGAGCCTATTCAACAGTACAACGCTGCCTGCCAGGGCTCAGAAGGTGAGGCAGCTTGTACAACCCAACTGGTCCTTGATACCAACCTGCAGAAGACAGTCTGTTCCTGCCTGCCTGTCCATATCTTTTGAGCCTGCTGTGCTGATTAGAGAAGACGTTGTGTAATACCGCTGCTTAACCGAGTGAGTCTGTCCGAAGAAATTTTTTGAAGACCTTTCCACCTTTTCCTTTTAGAGTCAAGTGTCTATGTTGGGGGATTCTGTGTGCTGCATTCATTGGCTGAGCAGTGCACAAAGAACAAATCACAGCTATTGCGTTGTAGAGGCAGGATTTATGAATTGGCAGAGTGGCGTTCGTCTCTGCATCTCCAGCCTTGATAACGATGTCTGCTGCAGAGTGAGGAGGAGCCGCCGCCGGAGAAGCAGAGACTCCACTGAAATGAATGCCGCTCAGCCAATTAAAAAATCCCGCTTGCACAACTCGATGGCTGTTGATTGGTTCTTAGAGTGCTGCTTAGCCAATCAATGCAGTGCTCGATGAACCAATCACAGCCATTGCATTGTTTCATTGAGCGCTGCATTGATTGGCTGGCAGTGCTCGAGAACCAATCAGAGCCATTGCTTCCTCGAGGAGGGATTTATGAATTCCGGGAAGCGATGTTCTGTCAACAGCTGAGGACTGCAAGTCAGCGTGTCAGAGCTCCGGAGACCAGTAAGAGGACACAGACCGTGGCTGCCAGGTAAGTATAATAAGACATCCTCTGAAAATAAGATCTTGTGCCTCTTTTGGGGCAGAAATTAATATAAGACAAGGTCTTATTTTCGGGGAAACACATTATAAGGACGCATTCAGACGACTGTATATTGGCTAGGTTTTCACGCCCAGCCAATATACGGCGTCTCTCTCTGCAGGGAGAAAAGACTGGAAGAGCTGGGAGCAGTGCTCTGAGCTCCCGCCCCCTCTCTGCCTCCTCTCCACCCCCTCTCCACCCCTCTGCACTATTTGCAATGAGAGGAGGTGGAGTGGGGGCGGGGATAAGTTTTGGGAATTAGCCCCACCCCCATCCCGCCTCTCTTCATTGAAAATAGTGCAGGAGGGTGGAGAGGAGGCAGAGAGGGGGTGGGAGCTCAGAGCATTGCTCCCGCCTCTTCCAGCCTCCTCCCCCCGCAGACAGAGATGCACTCTTAGAACAGGGGGAGCTCTCTCTCCCCCCCCCCCCCCCACTCCCCTCTGCAACCCCCCGCTCTCCCCCGGCGCCCCCGAATCTTTTCATCCAAGTAGTCAGTTACTCGGAAAAAGCGGTGCTCGAGTTCAAAAACACCCGAACCGAGTACGCTCGCTCATCTCTAGTTACAACTTAATAGGTTACCCGCTTTGCACAGTCCCTTCTTGTTAAATGAGTTCCTCAATGATAAGCTGATCACAGAGTATCTCCCTGACAATCATCTGGGGAGGAACTGGTCAAAATGTCCACTTTTTCTGCAGTGCCCCCACAGGGGAAATAAAGTATTACACCATTGTAATATAAATCAATGGTCTGCCTGTGCATTACATGGATGCGTTGGGTCCCCAAGAGTGGTAGATGTTTTTTGTACACATCCATGCTATTAGATGAGGACCCTGAATGGCTTTAATACTCTAATAGGGCACTTAGAAAATAACACATATAATGTGAATGGAGGTCTGGTTCAAGACATTTGACTTACCCTGTGCAAGACTTATAATTGCTGTTTATAAGACAGATTGGCTTACATGCAGAATACTATATGATCAGAAGATGCAAACTCTCAGCAAAAAGAACCCGAGTGCTATTGTTTATGGCAAAGTCTAGCTATTTAACACGTTGCAGCCTCATTATAATGAGCTGCTTAGCAATTCAGCACTTTATGACCCTGACAGAAGTGAAATAAATCCTTCCTGTGATTTCCCTGAATGTAGATACAGTGCTCCAGGTTCTGCTCACTCCGCTTGATGCTTTGCTTTAATTGGTATGGCTTTCACGCATCATTCCTGAGAAAAAGGGGGTCAATTATCATAAATCCTCAAGTCATCACACAACCCGAGTCATATTTCCTATTAATGTGGCCAAATTGAATCCGTTTAGTAACTTAATTACTGCTGGTGGAAGATTTCCATTATTCACCAGCATAAATACTCTAAATAAGGTTTATTATCCTCAGATAAAGACATTTTTTTCAGCCGGCTCACTCATTTGTACTTCATTACCAAACATGTACATCTTGCAGTTTTATGGAAGTAAATGCTGGCCTAGAGAAAGGCAACATGTCCATCATAAATCCCGGAACGGTCAATTTATTGGGCTAATTCATAGACGATGTAGTATTTCCCCATCGCCTGCAAGTCTACAGCCTCATGCACTAGATTTGTGTTGTACGGACTCGTAATACAACACCCAAATACTGGTATAGGTCCATACTGGGTCTACATGTGCCCCCAGTTTTATACAGACGCACATAGTAGATTCCTTCACTGTGTCACGGGTTATGGTGCAATGCTGGACGCTGGACGATGCAGCAGATGGAGTAACAAATGTTTGCACCATTTAATGATTGATAAACACAGAAATAGAAATGAGTATAGTAATAATGGTTACACAATTAAACCTTTTTACTTAGAATCACCTGCCTGTAACTACAGCTAACTAGAACCTAAGGCTTTATTCCCACGAGCGTATATCAGCCTGTCGTTTTCACGCCTGGCCGATATGCGGTATGATCTGATGAATTGATCAGATCACATGGCCGTATTCCTGAGACGTAAAAGCGCCTGACCAGCCAATATAGTGCTGGGCGTTTTTAAGTCGGGCCCAAAAGATAGTCCTAGAACTATCTTTTGGGCCAGAATACATCGTCCGCTGCATGGGCTCTTATGGGAGCCCATGACAGCGCCGAAGGGGTGGGAGGGAGTTTAGCAGTGTGACTGCTAAACTCCCTCCCTATGCTCTCCTCCCCGATTATTCTTTGTAATGGGAGGAGGCAGGATGGGGTGGAGCTAAGCGCTGCTCCGTCCCGCCTCCTCCCATTGCTGGCTGTGGACAAGGGGCGAGATGGGGGATAGAGCCAAGCTAGATCCTGTATTTATGTATAATTTCCCTAACACAGTCCATAACCCGAGTTCAAGCATCAGAAACCTGTATGATGTCAGTGTCCACAATATGAGCCCCATCTCCCAAAGCAGGCCTGCTAACACACTGTATTTAACCATTTTCTCACTGTGTACACCTATTGCCAGACTGAGACTAGCATCACTTACGATATGTCATGTGGAAGTACTCACTTCGACTGACCCAAGTTAATCAAGGGGCAGGAGCGCTCCACCACAATTTGCATAAATCCTTACCACTGTCCAGGTATCCCACTTTCTGGATACCCAACACTGACTTTCTCTCTGCTCCAGACACCAGGCAGTCTCCGGTCTCTGTCCTCTATTAGCAGCTCCAGCAACTTCCCCACACAGGCAGCATCTCCTCAGCTATCTCAGGCCTCATGTCCACGGGAAAAGTCAGGCCCGCCGTGGATTCTTCATGCAGAATCCCGCAGCGGGTCCCTCCTTTCCCGCGGACATAAGGCCTAAAAAGAAGAATTACTTACCTGTCCGGACGCTGCGGATCTTCCCTCCGTCGCGGCCAGATCTTCTTTCTTCGGCCTGGCGGACGTGCTCGGCACGCCAGCAGTGTGCCACACGCATGTGCCGTGCATTCCTTTTTTTTTTTAGCTCCTGCTCTCCTGCGATCCCACGCCAGAGAGCAGAAATTCAGCTGCAAGTGTGCCGCGGATCCGGACGGCTTGCATAGGCTTTAATAGAAGCCTGCGGGAGCCGTCCCCGTGGGAGACCCGCACGAAAATGGAGCATGCTGCGAGTGTTTTCCTGCACACACAATCCGCGCCTCAAAGGAAAATGACATCCGCAGGTATTTAATTACCTGAGGGTGTCCAATGCATCCCTATGGGGCGCGGCTCACGCGTGCGAGTGACCCGCTGCGGATCTGTCCCCGTGGACATGAGGCCTCCGGCCCAACTTCAGCAGCACCTCCTGCTCGCTTTGCTCAGCACAGTCTCTTCAATGTTACTCAGCAGAAAAAGGTCCCTTTTATAACCAAGGCTTCAGTCTATGGAAAGTTGCTACTGAGCATGCTCTGTTCTACTGTGACGAAATTTGGCACGAGCTTTGGATCAAGCTATAGTACACCTCCATGGCAACATTGTAACACTTTAGGGTAGCCCCTTTCAATGGTATGCCCCATTATATGGTGGTACATAGAGTGCCTATTGGTCCTGCAGGCAATTGCATGTCAATGGCTATTAAATAGTCACCAGACAATATGTTGATATGATAGCCAATGTGATAACTAGCAAAAGCGCAAATTACTTTATTCACCTAAAATGATGTTCTTGTGCTTAGAAATCCCGTTAAAGTGATGGCCACTAGGGGTCTCTCTTCCTTCTAGCGTAATTTGCTGTCTACTGCCTGTTGTCAAGTGAAGTCTCTCTCTAGTAACAGAGATAACAAGATAGACAACTGGAGGGTGATACAACTATGGAGAAGGAAGGAAGAGGAGGAAGCTGCTGCAGGAAGAGAGACTCACACATATGTAGCTGTTACAGCTAATAGTCATTTATTGTGTTACAGTTACTGAAATCACATCTACACTGCTCAGTACTGTTGAATACTGTCCTCCATGATACAATTATTTCTCAGCGTGTACTGAGGACAGGGAGTGGAATCTGCAGTTTTCTTCATGTGCAGTGTATAAGGGACATCATACCAAAAGTCTCCACCCACGTGTTCAGGGAAGACTGAAAATTTGATATACAGCCTGTAGTAGGGTTAAATGGTGATAAATGCAGGATACAAGTCATGTAATGGCCAGATATGGTGTTATTTTCTACGTAGGTAGGCAGATAAGGTGTATAGAAGTAATTTAAAATGCTCTTAGATCACCTTGATTACAGTCATACGAGTCTGTGTCTTTAGTGGCCACTAGCTGCCCTAGTGGCACAAGGTGGTACTGCAATAGCAGTTAGAAGGTGGAATCTTAAATGGGGAAGGTGGAATATCTCTGCTGTTGTAATCAATTTGAAGCCAGCAGCAATGGCATAAGGCCAGCACTACACTATACAAAATAAGGCTAAAGTCACTACTCAGTTGCAATGCCAGCCATGCTTCCCAAATGACAAGTGATGTAAAGGCAGTGGTTATCAAGGTGTTAAATATTCGTAATTGCCCTTTACTGCCGTCCTGTTATATCCCCTTCATTTGTCACATTACTATATCTAAGTTTGCAGGAAATACTGTCTTGACAAGCTCCCCAGGAGCCCAGGGATTGCTAATTAATTGAAATGGGGCATGGGAGCCACCGGCAGCAGTCACAGCAGCTACGGTGTGCACATGGAGGCCTCATAATTCACAGTCTAATTCTTTGTTATTGTAGGATTTTCGCTCATACAGCTCCTCTAAATGGTGTATATGAGATCAGGCAGCGGTAGAGATGAGTATACTGTACTATTCTGTACTCCATTACTTCTATGTTATCCTTCAGGCTAAGGCGGCTGCATCACTATCTCTCTGCAGTTATCCACAGTCTCTATGGGGATTATTGACTTTAGCCGTCGGCCTTATTCTAACAGACGTACACATATTTGATAATCTTTACAATCATGTACAGCAAGCAAAGTTTATGCCAGGTGCAAACAATGAATGTGGTGTAAAATACACACTGGTCCTTTTTTAAAGAATATTTGAGTTTTCAACAAATTTTCCATAATACACCAGGTTTTCCTTACTCTTCTATCATTTGCTGCTGTTTGCACCCTGTTTCGTGTCTGTAAGTTCTGATTTTTAGGTGATATTCCCATTTTAATGTTGCTCTGCTGTTTTCCATACACTAACATTGAGGGGGTATGTAGAAAACTTAGCATTCTGCAAGTAGTTCACTGTCCTGACTTCCTTACCCTCACTGCATTGCACTGTTTCTGGTAAAATCAGAGAGGAGGCAATGTCTGTCGCCATTCTGCTTTCCCAGGACAATCAGGCACGTAGATATATTTTGACCAAATTGTTAGCAAACCTGCTATAATGTTTGTGTAATGTGTGCACATACACAGACACACAACCATACACTGTAACAGCAGGAGAGACAGACACTGTGTCTGCAGATCTGTCAGCCAACAGCCTATGAGTGCACAGGAGCTGCCTGTGAAAATAGTCCCTCCCCATGTTGCTATGGAAACATCTGTATCCTTGGTGGTAAGGAAGCTCTGTACCTAACAATAGAGAGTGGATTGCAGAGAAGCTGGAAGTAAGACCCCTAGTGGTGGCCACTTCAAACGTGATTTACAGTGGTAAAGCTTTTGATTCAAGTATATTACAGAAATGATGAGACTAACAGTAGCTAGTAGATGAGCAACAGTTGCTGAAAAGTTAGTGCCCCTTTAAGGAACCCATGATCAATGAGCACAAATATAAGGATTTATATACATGTTATGCCTAGGAGGCCTGGCTACAGCAATGGGAACAGGGCCTACTGCTT
Source organism: Eleutherodactylus coqui (assembly GCF_035609145.1). NCBI lineage: Eukaryota > Metazoa > Chordata > Amphibia > Anura > Eleutherodactylidae > Eleutherodactylus > Eleutherodactylus coqui. Next base: position 18,663,519 of record NC_089847.1, on the reverse strand, counting down.
CCTGCAGAAATCAGTTCAGTGCATGAGCGCACTGCGGCAACAAACACCTGGTCTGTGGAGTCCCGGGTGGCAGAACCCCCGCTAATTAAAGCTGAAGAAACCCTCTAATTTGTACCATCAAAGTGTCTGTCGACTGGTAGAAACAAATGAACTGATGTTGTCACTGAATTTTTGCTGTGTTTATTACTAGGCAACTGAAAAAACATTCTGCATCAGACATAGAATGAATCAGCAAGAACAACTGAGTCAGTTTATAAAGCACAGCTAGCCCCGATCCCAGTCTCTCCAACACTACCTCCATCATCCACTATCTATACTAGAACCAACGACAGAGGAGAAAGTCTCTAGACTGCTTTCCGCTGCTCGCCCCACCACCTACGCTAGCGACCCTCTTCCCTCACACCTCCTCCAGTCCCTCTCCCCAGCTGTCATTACCCACCTCTCCCTGACCTCTGGCATATTCCCCTCCTCATTCAAACACTCCATCATTTCCCCTCTGCTAAAAAAATACGACCCTTGAACTGACCGATGCTGCCAATTACTGACCCATCTCAAACCTCCCCTCCATCTCCAAACTACTAGAATGCCTGGTTTATTCCTGCCTCACATGCTTTCTCTCTGATAACTCTCTACTCGACCCCCTACAGTCCGGCTTCAGCCCTCTACACTCAACCAAAACCGCCCTCACAAAAGTGTCAAATGATCTGATGACAGCAAAGTCGAGGGGTGACTGCTCCTTACTAATCCTCCTCGACCACTCTACTTTGCTTGACACTGTTGACCATGACCTCCTCCTTGTTATGCTTCGCCCTGTTGGCCTAAAGGACACTGCTCTCTCCTGGTTCTCCTCCTACCTCTCTGACCGCTCTTTCAGTGTCCCCTTCGCTGCTCTACCTACTCTCTACTTCCTCTCGCTGTTGAGGTCCCCTAGGGCTCAGTCCTTGGCCTCCTCCTCTTCTCTATCTACACACCCCCAAACGGACAAACCATCCACAAATTCTACGCTGACAACACCCAGTTATACACCTCTTCCTGCGACATATCTGAACCATTTCTCCAAAACATCACTGACTGTCTGTCCTCTGTCTCTATTACTATGGCCCCCCTTTTTCTCAAACTTAAGCTCTCAAAAACTGACCTTCTCATTTTTCTGCCTTCCAACCGATCTCCACCCAGCATCTCTACTCCAGTATCTGACATAGTATCCCCCATACAGCATGCCCACTATCTTGGGGTCACACTGGATTACAACCTCTCCCTCACCCCCCACATCAAATCTGTAGCCTGGATATGCCACCTACACCTCAGAAATATTGCTAAAATCTGGCTATTTCTCACCATGGACACTCATTGTCACCCTCATCCATACCCGATTCAATTACTGTAACTCGCTGCTCATTGGCCTTTCCTGCACCAGACTCTCCACTCTCCAATCCATACTAAATGCGGCAGCCAGGCTCATCTTCCTATCCAGCCGCTTCTGCACTATGCCAGGCACTGCAATGGCTGCCCATCCACTACAGAACTAAATTTAACTCCTCACCCACAAAGCTCTCCATGACGCCGCACCATGTACATCGCTTCCCTCCTGTCCATACATCACCCAGCCCGCACACTCTGATCAGCCAACACATTGAGATTAAACGCCCCTCTAATTTGATCCTCATATGCTCGCCTCCAGGACTTCTCTAGAGCAGCACTGGTCCACTGAAACGCGCTACCCCAAAACATTTGGATAATCTCCGGCGGACTGAACTTCAGACGCACCTTAAAAATGCACCTCTTCAAGGTGGCATACCAAATCTCCTGATCCAATCCCCCACAACATGCCCCCTGCCGCTCCCTTTGCCTATCATATACATCTTCTGCCCCGTACCTGCTTATCAACCCCCTCTACCCTATCTGTTTCCTAATAATTAAATACCATATGTAATTTTCGTATTGTTTGTGCTCCCCCTGTCCTTTGAAAGCGCTGCAGAATAAGTTGGCGCTGCTCTCACTGTTCTATACTCTTCACATTGCTTTCCTTAACCCCCTACAGTTTAGGAAGAGCTCTGTTCGATCTGCGGGGAAAGATATCATGGCTTTAGACTAGCAGAGCTCGTTCTATTTTCATGGCTGTAGCTCTGGTTCTATCAGGGCAACCAACATGTTTTTGGTATCATTTTAAAGCTAAGTTTCCTGCCCTTGCAGAACTGCACTTACAATCATTTGAAGTGGAGTTTGGAATACTAAATTTACAGTTGTCACATTTCAGTCAGTGTGTGTGCAGATGAGAGAGGGAGAGGGTGGGGAGACCTGCTCAACAGAGAAGATCTGTGATTCCGTGTATAACTTCATGTCCCAAGGGAGGTGAGACATTAATTTTTGTTCATGATATCACTTCCCATGAATCAGAGTGCATATTTGCTCTCTGATTGTCACATGTGGGGTTTTCCACAGATAAGGCATGAAATGATGAGGACTTGCTGATCTAATCCTTCCGCTACACCATTTAACCCCACAGATGTTGCAGTCATTGCTGAGTTTGGCATTTAAATGTTTTTTTACAAAAAAAAAAAAATGAAAAACTTTTTCCCCTTATGAAAGGCTTTAAATATTAAAAAAAATGAAAAGAGAAGTCCTACACATAATTGGCATTGCCACGGCCATGACAGCCTGTACTATAAGCTATTGCACTATTTATCAAGCATGGAAAATTCCATTTAAAGAAAAAAAAATAAATCATAAAAAAAATAGTGAAATTGCTTTTTTTCCCATTGCCCCAACAATAAAAACATTAATAAAAGTTATTTGATACATTATATATACCTGAAATTGGTTCCTTTAAAAACTGGAACTCGTCCCACAAAATAAAAGATGTCATATTGCTGTATTGACGAAAAAATAAAACAGCTATAACCACTAGAGTACAAAAGAAAGGGAAAACAATTTACTGCCTCTAAAGGCTAAAATTAGTTAAAGTAACCCTCTGGTTAGCAGAAAAAAAGTTACTATGTGTATAAAATAAATAGTTATCACACCGAGAGTCCCACTTTTTAATGTTGTTACCGCAGTTCGTCGTGTTCTCAGTCCCCTTTTCATAGATGTAAAATGACGGCTAGACTCCCAGACTGTCCTATGCACAGTATGCTTCAGACTGTGACACACCAATTACTCTTGGATGGACCAGCATTGATGAGGCCAGCACTGCCGAAGAGAAATATGGAGTGTCATGGGCTCATGTCCATGGGCGTCCATGGGAGTCCCAAGTCCATTGGTTTCATTGAGTCCATTCACAGCCTATTTTGTGGCCATGCCTCGCCGTGGACATGAGCCCTCAGATTGACAATCTTGCATGTTCATACCTGAAGAGGGAACTGTGTGTGCCGGGCTGGCTAGATGAGCAGCCATGCTTAAAAAGCACTTCTCCATTGTGGCACATAGAAGGAGGTACAAGCAGGGAATCCCCTTTATGAAGTCCATATGTCCCAATAGGCTGCGTGGATAGATGTTGTCATTGTGAATCAACCCATTTAAAGAGGTTTATCAGTTCTGAAAACCCTTTTTAGGCCACCGGACCCAATGGGTAAGCTATTTGCATAGGTCCCTTTGCTGACATCCATGGCCAGCATCAGCACCCAGTAAACTGAGGCAGGAGCTAGTGCCCATAGAGCCTGGGGGATTAGTCCGTGGTGGGATTGATCCTCGTTCTTTGGGATCAATTGTGTCTGCATCCTAAAGTTGCAGATACAATTGAGTATGACAGCAACACTGAAGGAAGCCAGTCTCTTCCTGATTTGGCACCCGACACCTTCTCTGTTATATAGGTGGTACTCTGCATGATCCTGGCTAGAAAAGGCCAAGACAGAAGAGTGAGGATGCCGTGGGAGAATGATGGAGGTGAGTGAGTTTATTATTTTATTTTATCTTATTGTTCAGGGGCACAAATGGGCCTATAAATAACTAAGGGGCACAGCAAGGCCTATAAATGACTCAGGGGACACAGCAGGGACTATAAATGACTAAGAGGGCACAGTAGAACTTATAAATAACTTAAGGGCAAAGCTGCACCGATGCATAACTCAGGGGGCACAGTTGAGTCTATAAGTGACTCGGTGCACAGCAAGACCTAGAAAAGACTAATGGGCACAGTGGGGCCTATAAATGACCGAGGGTGCATAGCAAGACATAGAAAAAACTATGGAGCATAGTGGGGCCTTTAAATAATTAAGGAACCATTGGGAAGTCTGTAAATGAATAAGAACACAGTAGAACCTATAAATAACCTGTGGCAAAGTTGGACCCGTAAATGACTAAAGAGGTACAGAGGAGCCTATAAATGACTAAGAGGACTCAGCAGGACCTTTAAATGGCCAAGAGTAAGACATATTAATGGCTATGGGGGCCCCTTTTGACTCCATCTTAAGGACGCACATAAACCTGGAGCTAGTCCTGCTACCCCTTCATGATGAACTGATACTATATCTGTAGAAAAGCCATTGAGTTGTTAGTGCATTCCAGGGTACTAATAGACATAAATTGGAATCTATAGATTCTGAAAGTCCCCCCTCCTGTGCAGTCTAATGGTGTGCATGAAAGGGTTTGTCTCAAGCAGATAAGACCTTTAATGGAGAGCACGTAATTATACAGCCTTTAAGGCAAATTAACACACTTTACATTGATACACTCTAATTTATGACTCTCCTTTTGATCCTGGAGTATTCAGACGGCATAAGGCCAAAGAAGAGATGATTCAATGACAGGACAAGGACACGAAGCTCCGGAACCCACCGGCAATGGACTCCAACTTGATATCTCACAGTACGAAGACCACCAATGACCTTACTTCTGTTTTAACTGTTTCCTGTCTATAAATTCTTCCCTCATGTGATAAGCATTGTCATTACCAGGATAAGTATTTTCATTAAAAGTATAAAGCAAATTTAAGGGACAATCAGAGAAAGTAATTATAAAAGAGACGGCGAATATTAAAATAGCCACAATTAATATGCAAATGGAAGAGACACTTCTGTATATGTCAGCTGGAGCCATTATTAGAATCCATAATTAGGCATTTGGGGAATATTATATATGGGGGTTCAGGGCGAGCAGGAATAAGCTGTGACCTTTACGGCTCCAGCTAATCAGTTGTGATGGCTGAATATCTTCTCTACATGTGCGCTACTTGGAGGACGTCCTCATGGCTGAAAGCAAAGGGTGAACAGTGGAGGGAATTATTTATTTGCAGCAAGGCCCTATGAAACCAAGAATAGAGATCAAAAATCTAAAGTAAAACGTATACAGCATAACTCCACTTCTACTGTGTTTATACATGGGACAGGGCAGTTATTACCTGTTGCTTATATAGCACCAACATATCCCACAGCACTGTACAGATATTGTCAGCACAATGGGGTTTACAATCTAATCTGCCTATCTAAAAGATTAAAGTGGTTATGCCAAGATGCAAAACCCCTCGAGAATGGGGCCATTGCCCCAAGTTTCGCTTTTCGCACCCATGACAAACAGCTGATTTTGCCAAAAGAAGCCATGGCCAGCCTAACATTTCCCTGTAGTTGTCACTGCAGTTGAGATTAAATAAGCAGCAGCACGGCCGTAGGAGGGTTGGCAACTAACCCTAACCCCTAACCCTAAACCTAACCCCCCGCGGGTCTCGTGAACTAGTACTCGTGCAGATCTCTAAAGGGCGGGGTGTACCCAACAACCAATGAGGTCACTGGAATCGCTCACCGCTACTGAAGTGCGGCTGAAATACAATATATGCTAACAGGGCATGTGAACAGGGGAAGCCATTTTAGCTCAATCCCTTTAACTTCATGGGAAGATAACCTATCCATATGTTTTATGAAGTGTGGGAAGAAACCTACACCAACACAGGAAGAACATACAAACTCCTACAGGTGTTATCCTTGGTTGGATTATAAACCAGGACCTGAGTTACTGTACTGCCCTAGCATGAGCTTTGGTTAAGAAGAAAATGTACCAAAATACAGTTTTCCTATTCCTTTAAATTAAGTGTTGTTGGGCATTTGAGTGGTGTTAGGAATATGAGTTCTGTTGGGTTGTTTGATTTGGTAATTTGACTGATGATCAGCAATAGAGTTCAGTTGGGCAACGTAGTTGTAGGCATTGGAGGAGAATTAGAAGTTGAGCTAAGTGTTGCTGGACAACTGAGTTAACTTTTAGCTGTTGACTCTTTTTGGACAATTGATTTGAGTTATAAAGTTGAGTTGAGCCTTGTGTTGGGGAAATAAGATGTTGGGTAGTTGTGTAAATTCTTATTGGACGGCTGGGTTTAGGTTTTTAGGCAATTGTGTTGAGTGCTGGGCAGTTAAGCTGAGTTAAAGTTAGTTGAGTGGCTGTGTCTGGTGTTGCTGAATAGTTGAGTGTTCTTGAACCACTGAGTTGAAGGTTGTTAGGTGGCTGTGATGGGTCTTGCACTGTTGAGTGTTGTTAGGCAGTTGTATTGAGATCAAGGCTTTCGGGCAGCTATGTTGGGTGTTGTCGGACTATTGAGAGTTGCTGGGCAGTTAATTGTTGTTGGGCCATTAAGTTGAAGGTTATTAAGTGGCTGTGGTGGGTGTTTTTCAACTGTTGAGGGTTCTTGGGCAGTTGTATTCAGCATTATTGGGCAGCTGTGATGAGATGGAGATTGTTGGGCATCTGTGTTGAGTGCTATTGTACCATTGAGTGTTGTTGGACAGTTAATTGTTGTTGGGCAGTTAAGTTGCGTAAAAGCTGTTGAGTGGCTGTGTTAGGTGTTGTTTTACAGTCGAGTGTTGTTAGGGAGTTATGTTGAGTGCAAGGCAACTGAGTCGAGTTGAAATTTATGGGGGACCTGTGTTCAGTGTTGACCAGTTAAGTGTCATTGAGTGTTTTTTACAGATGAGCTGACGGTTTTTGCTTTGTTTATGCAATTTGTAAGTGGGCAGAATTCATGGTTGGGTATTGTTGTTGGACAGTTGAATATTGTTGTGCAATCAAGGTTAAGTTTCCTAGACAGTTGTGTTGAGTGTTGGGCAGTTAAGTTGAGTTGAAGCTTGTTAAGTGACTGTGTCTGGTGTTGCTAAATGGTTGAATGTTGTTGGGCCATTGAGCTGAAGGTTGTTAGGTGGCTGTGTTGGGCATGGAACAGTTGAGAGTTGGCTAGTGTTTTTCACAGTTAAGCTGAGGGTTATTGCTCATTTTCAACAATTTGTAAGTGCAACAAATTCATTTATGGGCAGTGTTGTTGTAAAGTTGACCATTGGTGCACAGTTGAGTGTAAGTTTCTTACTCCTTTTGTTGAGTATTGGGCAGTTGGGCTGAAGTTTTTGTTGTTGGGCCATTGAGTTGAAGGTTGTTATGTAGCTGTGTTGGGTGTTGTACTGTTGGTCATTGTTAAGCAGTTGGTTTGAGATGAAGATTGTTAGGCAGCTGTGTTGGGTTTTGTACTAATGAGTGTTGTTGGGTAGTTAATTGTTTTTGAGCAGTTGGGTTAAAGTTGTTGTTGACTTTTTTTGTTAGGTCTTGTTTTAGAGCTGAGTGTTGTTGAGTGTTTTTCACAGTAGGGCTGAGGTTGCTGCTCACTTTAAGCAATTTATAAGTAGACAAAAGCCATATTTGCAAACAATGTAACATTGTTTGCTCTGATTTTCCGTGTCCTCCAATACTCCGGAACCACCGTTAGCTGAGCCAATGTACCCTGTTTAGACTGTTACAGAATATGTAGGTGCTATGTAAGTGCCATGCAATAAAATACATGACCATTATTATTCAATATAGTTGGGGATACTGTAGATGAAAGGATCTTATGATAAAAATACATAAGGTTCTACAGAACGATTCCTGAAATGCCTGTTCTTTATAAATGCTCTACATGGTTATCACCATCCAAGGGAAACTTTTAATTGGCCAGGACACTTGGCTGTCTGAACATGAATCCCCTGCTCCATAAAATGATCAGTGGAATCACATTACATGCTTTGTCACTGACTAATTAATTTCAAAGCTGACATCTTTGACCTGGTGAAGCCTGCACATCAGCTGTGGTGTCTGTTCTTGTCATCTGCGTGTACAACGTGCAGATTAGAACTTCTTAAGTGATATCATGTCTCCTCCAAATGGTGAAGCTGGATAATAATATAATCTCACCAGCAATAGATATAAAAATGTTATTTTTCACTCCTCATTATATTGGAATTTCCATATTCCTGCCATAATCATATACAAGAGGAGAACGAGAAAGTGGAAGATAGAGCATGAGATGTTGGTGCAGCCTTTAGGAAGACATCTTGGGCAGTATTTCGTAGATGCAGTAGAGGAACCTATAAAATGTAGAAGTTTTTCAAAGTTTAATTATGGTATAATGAGCTTTCTAAGACCCATTTCAAATTTGCACTACAATTTCTGTTGTTCAATTCTGTCTTCAGAGCCAAACAATGACAATACTGTGCTATGATACTGTAAAGGACTCCCCCATTCAAGGGGTTAATGCTACCTCTGAAAGGACTGGTGGTGTGACAATGCCTAGAGTTTACAATGGAGCACCAAAATGGCCTCTCCAAACTAAACTAAGCATGCTCACCGGACACAAGCTGATTGGCTCATGCTCTGACTATAAAAAGGACAACTTCTGGGATACTGTAGAGTTGAGCTGAAGGGTGCTGATAAAGAAGGAAGATTGAGAAGGCTGGAGATGGTGATGCCTGGGACAGAGAGGAGTAGTCACCCCATGGGCTTAAATGAGTGAAGCATGTACAACAAGCGCTGTATGTTGTGAGAAGTGGAATGTAACCCTCCCGATTCCAGACAATGCTGCAAAAGAGATAGGATTTGTAGACGCTGTGAAACTGTAAGTGAGGCTGGCCTCAGCAGAAGCATTAGGTGTGCAAACCAATAGGGTTGAAATAGTTAGCTAGCAGGCCTGCTACAGGCAGAGACAGAGACTACACTGGGAAAGCAGACTGTTGCTAAATTTCTGTATCTTGAGTCCCATTCATGGACTGAGATACTTGTTTACAAGAGGAAAAGTAAAACGATGCCTAGGGTAGTGAATGAGCTTTACACAAAGAGACACTGCAAATGTATTCCATAATCTGCATATCTAATATACTTTATCTGTAGTAGTGAAGTGTTGACCCCTTAAGGAACTTGACTGCAGGCTCGATAAGTGGCAAAGGGAGCATTGAACACCTCAGTTGTGGAAAACATTTTTGACGTTGTGCAACAAAACATTTCGAGTTTCTGTTTCCATTGATATCAAATTTGTGTTATCTGAGTGTCATTAAGGCCTCCTTCCCACGAACGGATTTCCGCCGCGTAATTCGCGGCGAAAATCCGCTGCGTTGCCCGCAGCTATTAGGTTCTATTGAACCTAATAGCACAATGCTCACGATGCGTAATTCCAGCGCGGAATTACGCACCGCGATTTCTCCCGTCCTCACCCGCAGCATGCTCTATTTTCTGCGGGTGAGGACGGGCTGTACGCACTGACGGCTTCCATTGCAGTCAATGGAAGCCGTCCGTTCACGCTACCTCCCGCTGTAACCAGCGGGAGATAGCGTGAAAAAACGCTTTCCCGCCCACCGCCGCGCGTCATATGACGCCAAATGACGCGGCCGGCCGCGTCACGTGACACGGCCGGCCGCGGCACGTGACACGGCCGGTGACGCGGCGGTGGTGGGCGGTGACGGGCGGTGACGCGGCGGTGGTGGGCGGGGAAGCGATTTCACGCTATCTCCCGCAGGTAAGTATAGGGGCTCTGGGGGGCGCCGTGACGGGCTTCACTGCGTAATATTACGCGGCGGACCCCGTCACGCTCGTGGGAAGGAGGCCTTAAGGGGTTTTCCAATTAAATACTACTGATGACCTTTCTATTGACCTGCCGGGGTCGTCATTCGGGGGCCCAATCGATCAGCTGTGCAGACATATGTTGTCAGCGCGAAAATGAACAAAGGTCGGAGTGGAAGCCTCCGCGTCACCCTCTGTATAGTGGCCAGTGCTTGTAACTGCAGGCACACCTCTCATTGAAATCAATGGGAGCCATGCCAGCGGTTACAAGTGCCAGCCACTACATGGGAGGTCGGCGCAGAGACTTCCGCTCCAAATACACAGAGGTTGGAGCAGAATCCTCCGCGCCAACCTCTTTATAGTGGCCAGCACTTGTAACTGCAGGCACAGCTTCCATTGATTTCAATGACAGCGTTGCCTCCAGTTACAAGCCACGGGCCACTACATGGAGGATGACACGGAGGCTTCCGCACTGACCTCTTTATATTTGTGGCTCTGACAGCATGTACCTGCTCCCCTGATTGGTCGGGGTCCTGAGTGGCAGACTCCAGGCGATCAACTATTCATGACCTACCCTGATGACAGGTCATTAGTAGTATTTCGCTGGAAAAGCCCTTTAAACGAGAGTTATGGGTGTTTCACATCAAGAAGATCATTTGTAATAAACCTGTACAAACCGGATAGGACACGCCTCAATCTCTTCCATAGGGACCAATGGCTCATGTGGATAAATACTTCTATGAATAGCCTAATTGGCGAGAATGGGTCCGTGTGCTGTCCACGAAATTCCCAAAGATGGGAAGTACACCAATGTAAATGGGCCGTAGAGTTGCATGGCATTTGGTGGAACAAGTGGTGCTCATCACTGCACAGCCAAGAGTCAGGACTGGGGAGATTGCTGTACATAAGGGCTTCTTCAGATGGGCAGAAGCGCAACTACGCTCATGGCTATGGAGCATAGTTGTGCATTAACTGGGGGTTTTCTGCTTTTGTTTTTTTTTACCACTTTATTGCGCGTGAGTTTGAAAAAAAAGCGAGAAGATAGGTCCTGCCTTAACTACGTGGAAAAAAAATAGGGCAAGTCCTATCTTCTCTCACACATAGTATTAACATGCGGGGATCCCGGTAGTGGAAACAAAACCATTGAAATCAATTGTTTCGTTTCGTCCACATTGTGTGACCGTGATTTTCACGGCCGGATAATGGGACAAAATCACGCCCATCTGTTAAAGCCCTAAGATAAAACGAACTAACTTCCGCAAAGACTTTGGGCGCATCATGATTGCCAATCCTAGCAACAGCATCATAGACCCTCCTATCCTAAAGACGTATCAATATAACATAGAGAAGAGAAGTCAAGAAAGGCGCAACATAAACAGGTTCTCTACTTAAATATTGAGTGGGGGATGGGGCAGTGACAACCTTATTGGCACATGTCTGTCTAAAGCTCCCGTTGTCACCAGTAAATCCGGTCTCTTTCAAGTGGGTCTTGCTGCTAGTATGAATGTAAGCCACCTGCTTGCTTTCCCGCGAGGACTGTAAACGCGCGAATCGTATGTCAGCAGGTGTATAGGTCTATTACTGTATCATTAGCAGCCTATAGCTTAATGACAGTGATCTGCACATATCACGCACAGTAAGTCTTTTGGTTCACACATTATCATAGTCCAGTGAGCATTCAGCCAACCGGAGCAGAAATGGACGAACATAATTCAGGGGTATTTAAAGAAATATCCGAATCACATAATACCAGCGCTAATCAAATTAGAGGAGATTAACGCTCTGTCCATCAAACGTGTATCCAGCGCTTCCAATCACACAGACAGGCTGTAATTTACCTTCTACTTTATAATCCCTGAGCATTGAAAATAGAATATTCTTATACAGAAAGTGACAATATTTGAGTCGTCTTAAATTAAAAGCTCATTTGGAACATCTAATATCGAGTGACATTGCAAAAACTTTCTCTAACACTAGCAATGCACTGTGGGGATTAGGTAGGTTGAAGATTGTGTTGGCCATCTTGGACGGCTGGAAGTAGGACCCAAAATTGGTTGATCGGAGAGATGTTAGAGAAGGACAATTGCAGGTAATATACACCCCCCCCCCCCTGTCCTTCCTGTGGTCTTGGGACAGAATTTTGTCCCAAAACCAGAAGGATACTTTAAGGTATTCCCATCTCAGCACTTATTCCCTATTCACAGGATAGGGGATCGCATGCCATTCGATGGGGGTTCAACCACAGGACCCCCACCTATCCAAAGAAAACGCCCCTGGCAGGTACCCAATTAGTCATAGTAGCGGTCATGCATGTATGCCACATTGCCATTGACTTCAGTGGGAATTGAATAGCAAAGTTTAAGCACTCTGGCAGTCCCATTGCAGTGAATAGGACCTCCGGTGATTGTGGAGCGCTTGAACTTGGGTATTTCTTACAGCTCCCATTGAAGTGAATGGTTGGTGGGGGGTTCACGGCCTCCTCTGTTAATATTCAGGGACTCCCCAGGGATGATATTTCTAGATCAATTGGGATCCCAGCAGTTGGACCCCCACCAATCAGCAAACTATTCCCTATCGACAGATTTCCTATCTGAGATGGGAATACCCCTTTAAGGTTAGATAAATCCACTGATTTTGGCATGACCAGCCAGCCATCTAATATATATATATATATATATATAGGGGCCTTACAGGTCTCCCCTGATGGCAGATATTGGGGGAAGGAAGAAACAGGGAGGTGGATTTCAACATGTCAGATCATTTTGTTCTCAAGGGAGATAAGCCATTGACAGAGAACTATGATAGTGGGTTATGTACCTCTAACTACTGAGAACACATGCATATCAGCTGAGCTAAGCCCAATGTGTGTCGGCTGTTAAGAAGGAATAGCTGTTGGACAAATTAACATTTGATTGACAACTGTCTTGGGATGTAACTGCAGAAGTAAGCATGATTTAGCCCAGTCCCCAATGTTGGACTGTACTTCCAGAGTTCCTTGGGTTCAAGGGAAAATTATTCTGAGGGTCCCTCCATCTATATAAAACATGTACACATCAACTTTTAATTGCATTGTAGTCTTCATCATCATTGTACACACAGAGCAGATCATCAATAAGGTCTAATAGGTTATTTGTAAATTACCCCATAAGGAATAAACCCTGGTGGCAGGTGATTGCTCCAAAGTCATCTACAAAAAGGAAATGTCTTCTGCTGAACCCTTAAGGCTCATTACTGTGTTAGATCCTGGGCCCACCAGTGGATTATATAACAGACCAGTCTGATCCTACCCAGAGTGTTCCTTTAAAGGGGCACTCCCAGAAAATGAAGTTAGTCCCTAACAGATCTGTGAGGGTCCATGCACTGATCATAGCTATCTCCATTAGTTGCATGACCACTGCTGCATTCATGGAGGAATTTAGCCTCGTAATGGATTGGGGTCCAAGAAGTTGGACCACCAGTCCACCACCAATCAGTTGCTTATCCCTTACCCTGTGGATAGGACATAACCTCATTTCGTAGGACAACCTGTTACAGCTCATGGCTGCAGCTCTCTTCTCACTTCTCCTATCCCCACTGGTGGCCATGACTCGCGTCCTCCTAGTCTTCTCTGCAGGTGATCAGCCCTGGCATCTGCTCAGTCTCTGCTCACTGGCTGGAGGGCATGCTTGTACAAATGCCCATGCTCTTAAAGGGCCACTGTGCATCTTCCTAAATCTTCCCTTGCCAATCATGAGCTATCCCTGACAATATCAGGTACCCACCCCTATGGAAGATACCCGTTTTTTTTGGTGCAGCTTAAGGTGCTATCTTGTGTATTCTGACTTTCTGGTTTCGACTTTGACCAGACCTGATTTCACTGCATTCTCCTCTCCCTACTACCGTAATTGTATTGACCATTATCGTCTTTGCTGCCTGTCCCGACCTCTAGCCATTTGTACCATGCTGAACCTGTTCTGTGTATCCTGCCCTCTGGCTTGTTCTTCGTAGCATAGTCATACAGCATGCCCCATTTTCTGACTACCCTTCCATTCGCAAGTTCAGGTACTGCGCCTTGGTCTATTGTAGTCTTGGCTGCCATATTAATGGGATCACTTCTAGTGTTACGGCCTGGGGACCCCACAGACAAGCCCAGATCCTGGGGGAAAAGGCTGAAGACTGGGGTTCCTCTGGTTTCAACTCTGGATTTAGTATCACAGGTGGTGGTTCCAGACAACAGGCAGTCCACAATTTTTCAGTCCAAAGCAACTGTTTCTCCTCTGCTGATCCTCGGCAGACTGTTGCACCTTTTCCAGTAGCATCTCTTCTTACTGTCCCTGCACAGTCTCTGCTTTCTCAGTCGTGCTGAACTCAGTGTTTCAGCAAGTCATGCCCTTCATATAGGACGGTTGAGGCTCTGAGAACCTTTGGGTTCCTTCTAGGGTTGGGTGGCTTCTTAGTGCTGACACTGCTGCTAACCACTGGTACTTCCTGGCCCGCTATGGTGCGCCTGCTTCTGGTGCATAGTTCTCTCTCCTTCCCTGCTCCTCCTGCCCCCGGAACCTGGCACGGCTGGTGCAGCTACTCTTCGGAGTAGTAAGGGGAGTATGGGGCATCACTCCTTCCCTTACATTAGCACATAAGATTCGGCATTTATAGAGGTTCTAACATAGGGTGAAATACTAAAGAAAGAGCAATTGCAAAACAGTTAATACAAGACGTTGGCTTTCAAATGTCTCCGGAAACTCTATCAGAAGAAAGCAGAACTTCAGCTTTCACGGTTAAGATTTCATAAACCATACAGGCAGCGAGACACAGCCGGTAAAGAATAGCAGGAAAAAAGGGACACTCATCTCGCAGCCAGGAGTCCCTTTTTTATACAAAGTCCTTGCACTTCAATCATTTGTCATTTCTTCCTGAATGCGGATTTTTAAATTGCTTCTTTTTAACCTTATATTGTGTGCATTAAATAGCCTCTGTAGGCTTGTTCCCCGACGAAACAATGAGCAGCTCCTTTGTATAAAATCCAGAGCCCCCGCGAGGGTCACCATCCTCGTTTTAATGAAAAATGTCCATTTGCGTTCGCCAAGCGCATCCTCCCTTCATTTCTTTTGTGCTAATGAAATAATTGCATGACATTTATCGCTTGATTTAAGTGGCAATTAAACATGAACTGCCCGGATATCCAATTCTTGAAGCCAGGGCTCATGGTAAATCCTTATCTTGTTTACCGAACTTGACAATTGAAGAAGACATGAGGTTCAGGTTTAGGTAAGGAGAACAATGTGGAGTCGGACACAGAAGACTGCTTTCTGTATTAGTGCCTGTTAGAAATGCATTTCGTGTCACTTTATCATACTGTCTTTCACTCACAAACCTGCATTTCAATGAGCAGATGGAAAGTGTAAATTAATTGAGTTCTTGCTGTGCACAGCTTGTGGTGCGGAGAACATGGAAGGGAAGTCATGTATATCAATTTGCTACAACGATGTGCTATATTATGACTCGGTAATAGCCGCAAAGCCGTGGGACTCAGTTAAAGACCATCATACAGTACACTATGTTTTTCCGACTTGGTGACCAACACTTCATAGTTAACATGGAGATGAAAATATTTATCTCTCTTGTATCCGTAAGATGGATGATAGCGGTGAACCTCTGGGCACTCAAGGACTGGAGTATTTTCTGATGACAGCGTATGGTTGTTGACATTAATGGGCATCTGAGGAACTACACTTGCTTGGAGGTCATGTTCTCGTCTTATTCGTCATAGCATTGGGGAGTTGGCCATGCACAGATTTGAGCATGATGAGGATGAGGAAGGGCTGAATTCGAGCACCTACATAAGGATAAAAAGGAAAGGGAGATGCAAAGCCAAGACTTCTAGAAAAGTATTGGCAAGATAAGACAAAACTGAAGAAAGGACTAAATACCCATTTAGGCCTCGGTCAGACAGGCGTTTTTTTGCGCGATTTGCGGATCGCATAACGGATGCGCATCCACGAATTGCGTGACATTTAATAGGAGTAAAAAAAAACAATGAGGTCTGGAGACTAAATAAGGTATAAAAAAGAGGAGAGAAGAAAATAAAGCTTAACTAGTGAAGAGAAGAGAAGAAGGAGGGAGAAGGTGATAGAAGTTAAGATAAGTTAAGAGCACTGCCAGAAGAGGTTACTATTATGGTGAGGGGGTACACAATGTAGACATGGCACAAAGAAAGCAAAAAGAGAAACAGTAATACTGTACATACACCTAAAGGTACTGTGTGACACAGGAGAAGCAGCGATGACACCCAATGAAAGATAAGAAAGGAAAAACTTGAATAAGGGTCCTATTACACGAGTCGAGAAATCGTTCAGATTCCTGCGATCAGCAAGAATCTGAGCAAATGTCGTTCAGTGTAAAAGCATGCCCCAACTGAATGGTGAATGATAATTCGTTCATTGTTCAGTTTATGCATACCTGAAAACTGAACAACGAATCGGCCAATGTAAACAGGCAGTTGTTCATTTATGAACAACTGTCTGTTTACTGTGAATGGAGGAAGACAGCCAGAATGATCCCCAGCCCTCTCCACCTCCGTTCATTGACTTATGTAAAAGTACAGGAACGATCATTTCTGGGAGGACCGGTCGAGCATCTGCATCCAACAGGTCCTCCCATGTAAAAGGACCCTAAAAGAGAATGAGCAAGAGAGTCATGGATAAAGTAGTGGAAGACTTCAAGAAAGAATCACACAACACTATAGATAAATATTGTATATGAAAACTGCTGACAGAGTACAGATAAGAGACCACATTTAATGGTCTTTCTACAGGGGCTGTTTTCTTGGCCGAATGTAATGAACGCTAATCAACATGCATGTTGATTGGCGCGTGTTTTATTTTTCTTTACAAGGGCCAAGAATTGGGCACAAATGATTGCTAGTATGATCATTTTTCCCCATAGGCCGCCTGTATATCTCCCTCTTCATATGAGTAGCTGTGAAACTGAAGAGCGAACATTTTTATGCTCGCATACACAAGCTCATCCCCCAACAAACTAGCATTTACTCATTCGTTGACTGTTTGTCCCTACATACTACCCAATCATTGGACAAACAAGCATTTGGAGGAACACTCAATCTTGATAATCAATCCACGTAAAAGGACCATAAGAAGGGTGTAACATGAAGACTGGAAGGATCCAAGGGGAGTTGAGTTGTAGAATATAAGTAGTTATAGGGAGTATAGGTGTGGGGACTAGAGATAAGCGAGCGTACTCGCTAAGGCAAACTACTCTAGAGAGTAGTGCCTTATGCGAGTACCTGCCCGCTCGTCTCAAAAGATTTGGGTGCCGGTGGGGAGAGTGGGGAGGAACGGGGGGGGGGGGGGGGATCTCTCTCTTACTCTCTTTCTCCCCTGTACCCACCTGCTCACTCCCGCAACTCACCGCTCTCCCCCGCCGGCACCCGAATCTTTTGAGACGAGCGGGCAGGTACTCGCATAAGGCACTACTCGCTCGAGTAGTTTGCCTTAGTGAGTACGCTCGCTCATCTCTAGTGGGGACCCAAAATTTCTTATACCTCATAAAAAAAATACAAGTATTATAAATGGCACACAAGCTGGATCTTTTGGCCCATTTTTTATGTCCGAATGTGGGCCTACCAAAAGATCCACTAGGTCCAGAGCTCTAATGTTCAGTCGAAGGATTTTTCTCATTTTCTATAAAGTCCCTTCAATAGTTTAGAACGAAGAGCATAACTAGAAGTACGTCTAAATCTAGAAGTCCCTGGCTTAATTGTATTATCACAGGCATTTGTGTATTTCCATCTCCAGCCATCCAGTTCTCTAAAACACATCATAAATAATGAATGAAACCCATTAAACTCCATGAAAAACAACTAAAGACTTGTTTACCTTCTGTGGACTTAATGCCCATGATCACAAACTCTTAAGACATCAACAAACAGTCTTGATTTCTTCCAAGCCCTTTTCGAGGAAGCCACCGGTGCTGCTCTTTTATGTGCCGTATTTGTATGTATGACACAGTGTCGTCTCTCCTGTTCACATCTCGTTTAATGCAGTATTTAGGAATTCCTGTCTACGTTTTTTATGGGAGATCCACAGTCCTTTCTCGAGACATTTTACATCATTGTATTTTACTTGTCGCTTCCAGGACATTCAGCTCACCTTGAGGTTAAACTATCATTAATTACAACTGTCTCCTAACATAATAGCGGTTTATTTTATTTGTGTTATTTAGGTAGCAGCCCGCAGCTGGTGGAACATTACACTAGATAGAACTTTTATGTCCAGTAGGTTGTAGCGGAGAACGGCACCATTCATTACCATGGCGGGCGGGCTTGCTTGCTAGTTCATTTATGGAAGAACAGGGAAAAAAAGTTAATTTGTATGAATAAGATTGAAAAAAATGTTCAAGAAGAAGAAAGACAAAGTGTTTGACAAGTGCAGCACTTCACGGAGGGACAACTTTTGTACGGTACTTATTTTCTTAACCCTTTCCAATCCAATTTGTATTCTGGTTTTCCTAGGGGGCTTATTCTTTTTCTGCTGTTATACAACAGCGCTATCTGCTGGCTATAGCCAGTACTGCATGAAGTGATACATTAGATAGGCTCAGACAGCAGAAACAGTGGCAATATATAGTAAGTGAACCCCGATGGACATCTTCCAACATCGGAGCTGTACAGCCTTAAATCACAATGTCTTTAGGCGTCAGACAGTGGATTGGAAAGGGTTAAAGCCTTGTAGCCAAACTAAAATTGGCTGACTATTAGATGTTTGCAGCCTTTCCCCATTCACACACTCTCTTCTGGGGACATTAATATAAAAGATATGGTACCTATCACAAAATCTGCCATCCGGTCACTTCCATGTGTTGGATCATACCATCTTATACTCAAACATTCATAATTACTCGTTCACCCGCCCTACTATCCATCTTTTGTAGGAGAAAAAGTTGGTTTAAAACTTTAAATCAACCCCCTGGTCTCAACACAAAATTATATCCAGGGACCAGAAAATAAGTTATATTACCTGCTGTCAGTCTTTTGCACCATTGTCTCTTGGATCTGCAAGATCCTGGCCCCGGTTTTAATTTTCCGAGATGCCCACCATAATCTTTTAACTACCTAATGGAAACTGTGCATTGGTATTGTGTTAGACTAGCGATGCACTACATTTGCCCTCTGATTGGCTAGTGCTGTTCAAGTCATCAGCACAGGCCAATCAAAGACCATCTAAGACTAATGAAGCAGAGCGTGCATGGAGCAATTAGAAGACTACAGCAGTCATCTTTAACCCCTTAATGACGCGGCCCCTTTTTCTTTTTCCATTTTCGTTTTTTCCTCCCCCCTTCAAAAAAATTGTAACTCCTTTATTTATCCATCAACGTCGCCGTATGATGGCTTGTTTTTTGCGGGACGAGTTGTATTTTTCAATGGTGCTATTTAAAGTACCATATAATGCACTGAAAAACTTTTAAAAAATTTTAAGTGGGGTAAAATGAAAAAAGAAACGACATTCCACCATCTTTCAGTGCGTCTTGTTTCTACGGCGCACAAACGGCAACAAAAGTTACATTATTTATTCTATTGGTCGGTACGATTACTACGATACCAAACTTGTATAGTTTTTTTTACTGTACTACTCTTTTTTTTTTTCAAAGACGTTTAATTTTTTTCAATTATTTTCTGCGGTCATTTTGTGCGCGCGATAACTTTTTTATTTTTCCGTTGACGTAGTTGTGCAAGGGCTCATTTTTTGCGGGATGTCCTGTAGTTTCCGATAGTATCAATTTGGAATACATACGACTTTTTGATCACTGTTTTTTCTGCGAGAAAGGGTAACTAAAAAAGTGCATTTCTGGCGTTCTTAATTTATTTATTTTTTTCGGACAACGTTCACAGTGCGGGAAAAATAATGCCCTACTTTGATAGATTGGACTTTTACAGATGCGGCGATACCAAATATGTATTTTTATTTTATGATTTAGTTTTTTTAATAATAGATATGGCAAAAGGGGGGTGATTTAAACTTTTATAACTTTTTTTTTTACAATTAAAGTAACTTTCTTGATTTTTTTCAAACTTTACTTTAAAGTCCCCCTGGGGGACTACAACCAGAGATGCTTTGATCGCTCCTGCAGTATGACGTAATGCTATAGCATTACGTCATACTGCCATTTAACAGGCAGTCTATCAAGCCACCCCACGGGGATGGCTTGATAGGCAGTCTGCTAAGGCAGCCCTGGGGCCTTTCTAAACTCCCTCGGCTGCAATGACACCTGCATGGCTCCCCCGATCTCACCGCGGGTTAATAGCCGCAAACGGCTGATGGCGGCTATTGCCTGCGGGTGTCAGCTGTAATAAACAGCTGATGCCCGCACTGTATGAAGAGAGGTTGCCCCGCAACCTCTCTTTATACATACCACGCCGCTCCATGACATACCTATATGTCATGGAGCGGGAAGGGGTTAAAGACTCAAGGCCCGGATCTGGTGGATCCAAGTAACAATGGTTCAGAGGAAGGACATCAAATAATATAATGTCCCTCTTTTGTTCCTGGACAAACTGGGGGGTTGCTTTAATAGTACGTTTTCTGGAACTGAACTATTGATTTCTTATCATCAGGATAGCCCATCAATACTTAATTGGTGGGGGTTTGCCACTCAGGACTCCTGCAAATGAGCTAACTAAAGAGATAGGGTTGCTCAGGTGAGTGCGGTGACATCTTCTAAGGTCTATGACATTGTGTTCATCGTTTACATGGCCTGAGACCAGCTCAGTTCCATTAAAGTGAATTGGTTTGAGCTGCAATACTAGGCACAGCTGGTATACAGGTATAGACCGAAGTGTCAATGCTGCTCACCTGAGTGCCTCTATCAGTTCAATCAACTAATCTGCAAGGATCCGGAGTGGCAGGCCCCCACCAATCAACAATTGATGAGCCATCCTGAGGATAAGGTCATCAATAGTTTAGTCTCAAAAGAGGTCCTGCGCTAGTGGTGGGTGAGAAGATGATAGCACATGCAAGTAGGAAGTTAAAGTTTTGACTTATTTTTTGAGGACTCCATAAAGTGCTTGACCTCCTCAAGTATCCAGGTTAATTTCTATAGTCACAGGCTTCACCAAGGTCTGGTTTTAAAGTAATTACACTCCAAGCCATGCATACTTCAGGCAAGTCCGTATCTTTTCTCAATTTCCACCCTTTATTCACTATAAAATTCTTGGAGTACTGCCCTGAATTACTGTTTGCTTTCCCTTTAACTGGTCTGATTTCCTGTTCCATATCAAGAAGTGCAGTCTTATTCAATTTTTCTTCATGAAAACCTGAGCTTGTCCTTGCATCAGTAATCTCAAACCAATGGCGATGGCCAAGGTTTATGTATACATACACAATTCATTGATTTCAAAGGACATGATGTAATGCCTCTTTTTACCTGCAGAGGCACTGCAGGGAAATGTAACACTTGCTGCCATGTCTCCCTGCAGATTAAATTTGATCACTGGGGGGGTCTCAGGAGAAGGAAATCTTATGGTCAGCCTACTGTCATGGGACCCTCCTAACAAAAGGGGATTGTTTGAATAATACAACCTATATAAACTACTATACACCACATATTAATATAACCGTTTGAACAAAAGGTAACAGTCTCCATCCAGTCAAAAAAACAATAAAAGGACAGTAAACTAAACCACAAATTACAAAAAAAAAATAAGCTAAAATAATCACATTACCCCAGACTTTTCAGACAAATCAGCTTCCAATCCCATTATCTTTCTGTTCTACTCTCTGCCAAACACAATCCTGTTTTAATGGTATGCAAATCACATTTCCAAAAAAACACGTAACACTTGTTTAATAAAATCAAATTAATCCGAAAATGTCAATTTCTAATGCTAAGCAGCCTGTCTTGTCATTTCTTTTTCAGCTGTGCCTATGGGGGAAAGACGGTAAAAGCAGCAAAATGCTGTCGATGCTCAATGTAATGCAAGGAAAACTGATTGCGGGGGCAGTTTTTTTTATATTTGTAACAGATTAATATGTTAATTATGGTGAATATTTTTCAAAAAGATTAAGTCAAAGAAAAGTACAATATTTATTTCTCTGCTGTTTTTCTTTCCCCTATCCCGCTCCGTTACAGTCCGTAAATTAGCCAGTGGAATACATAATGAGAGCAGAGACAGGAAGATTGCTAGAGCATTATACAAACTCTTGCGGCATATGAGAGATAATGTCTTTTATTTCAACTAAGCACATTATTAAATAGAGCCCTGGCTTTTCCTGTAACACCTGTTATTTTCTTACAAATTGTCTGCCAGGAAAAAAAAAAGAATGAAATGTGAAGCTATAAATGTATTATCATAAATCAAGTGTTCCTGAATTCAGCAATTATTGTCAGACTCAATGCCCTTCTATCTGGAAATCCGGGGACCAAATAGCAGTTTTCTTTAAACTTTTGTTTTTTACTTTGTACATTTACATTTTTTTATGTTGTCATCGCCATTGTTTTTAAGTGTTTAAGGCGCATTTCACGGTGTCGATAATTCTTGCCGTCTTGTTCTTCTAGTTCGCACTGTGGGACATTTCAGTTAAGGAGGAGATGATGTTCCTAAATAGGAGATTGAAAAAGGTCAAATGTGGAACCAAAAAGAAAGACCTGAGGCTATGGAAAAGGCACAGAGGTGGAACTAGAAAGGAGCAGAAGTAGGACAAGGCAGGAAGTGAAGTAGACAAGAATGAATCAAGGAAGAACAGTCATTGGAAGGAAGAAGAATGAGAAAGGGACAGGACAAAGAAGGAACAACAGGAGGACAAAGAGGGACAGAGGTAGGACAGGTCAAAAACTGAAGTAGGCAAGGTAGAAACAAAGAAAGATACGGGACAAGGAGGAACCGGGCAAGAAATAGATGTAGGACGGCACAGACACTGAGGGAGAAAATGAAGTAAGGGAGGTAGTGTTGTGGATCGGTACTGAATGTACCTTAATGAATATCTGCCCCCTTCCTGATTAAAAGCTCCAAGGCCTATGCATGCACTGGAAAAGTCACAGTGACACATGCTGTTCAGCTGAGTGATACTTCCTTTATTCTAATTAAGCTGCATGAGGTGTTATAGACGGTATGCATAGTTAATATGTCATGAAGTGCACATCTATAGCTGATTGGTTATCGCCTTAAATGGGTCTCTTCCTCCAGGAGCTGATGTCATTATCTTGGAATTCCTGGACGAGGAATGCGCCATCTTGAGTAACACGGTGGGAAGGGGGGGAGCAAGTAGTTAGTCATCACTTTAGCAGGCAGCTGTAGTGTAGAAAAGAAGCACATATTTGCAATAGGCATTTTACTTAGTTTATTACAATCAATTACAATTGCCCTCTTAAAATGACTATTTTATCTGTCCCTAATCCCGGGCCTATCTCATCTGTCTCTATGTGCCTCTGAACTCTTTTTGCCATATGTTAGACAAGTCATGGCTATCCCATGACCCTCCTTTCCATGGACTTTGCACATAGAGAAGTCAGATGCTGTCGCTATGGGCTTAAAGGTATTGTAATTGCTTAGGGGAAAGAGTCTGCAGGGGGATGTAGGATTTCTTTTAGTCCTCTGGACTCTCCATGTTCAGCAGCATCGGCGAAGCATTCTCTACGGCTTTCTCACAGAGTTTCTTCAGGCAGAGTAGTATGCAGCAGACTATGATGGCAAGGATAATCGAAATTACAAGTATGGTTATGCCTACCTGAGCAAGCATTCTCTGCCACCCACTCATCCAACTAAAGTATTGGTCCCATGGGTCATTTATACCTGAGCTTTTCTTTAGCTCCACTGACAAGTCCTCTAACTTCTTAATGGTTAAGGTCACTTTACCGTTTGGTCCTGTGTTGTCAGGGATGTATGTGCAGCAGGTTTCCCCTATCATTTTACATACCCCTCCGTTCTCTGCTAAGATCATATCTAAGGCCATTCTATTCTGGAAAGTCATGGAGGACGTCAGTCCTAGCTGGTCCGCTAGTCCCTGTAAGGCATCTTTGGTAAAATTCACAAACCTCTGCTGATTGTAAAAGATATAGCTTATCCAATCTACGTTTTTGTTAACAGTGATAATGGGTATTAGTGACTCAAACCCTGCTTTTATTTGGTCCCTGGCTTTGAATTTGTGGGGTACCCCCCTTGGAACACCGATGGTATCTATGTAGACATGAGGGTCAAAGCTTCCCATGGGCGCACTACATTTTCTTCTATGGGAGTTGCTTACCAGCTCATCTGGGAGGTCATTGGTGAGGATATGTAAAGGCATAAGAAATGTAGCCAAGGCACACTCCCCTGTCTAACCCCCCATCCAATCTGGTTCTCAATTTCAGAACCCCACAAAGCCAACAAATGTCCCTAAATGATTGGACCTGATTCTGTATCGCCTCCCCGCTCTTGTCACTATATGTAGAGCAACACCCATCAGTGAAATTCCCTAGAAATCTCCCTGAACCCCATCTACTTTCATAGCAGGTGTAGTCTCCAGGGTAGATGGTGATCCCTTCTCCTGGACGGGTAGTTTTGGTGTTTTTGGGATACTCCTTTTTCCATTTTTCACAGGCAGTGTGGTCAGTTGAGGTGTTGGTGAAGAGGCAGAGGAAGCAGTCCTCGCTCTCTTCAGGAACATGCAGAGGGACAGTACCGATGTGTGGTCTGGCACTTCCATACACGTAGCAGTCAGACTTGCTGTGCTTGTAGGCATTATACGTCATCCACTCCAACCCGAGGTTCTGGTTGGAGAAGCCGGTTTCTACCATCATGGTGTCCTCAAAGGTAGGGTCAGCTATAGCTATCATGTTGTTCAAAGTCTGTATCTTAGGGTGTAGGGGGTTGGCTGCAGGTACAAGAAGGGGGAAGGTTTCCCCTTGGGTGTGTCCGTCATGTCCCCCAAATTGAATTTCCCTAGGAAATAGTCTGAGCCTACCACTAAATTGGTTCCCAACAAATATATTCCGGTATCCCCAGGGCTCGGATTTTCCATAGTTAGGGTGAGGGGCATACTGAAGCCGGATCTTCCCTGTTAGAGGCATCTGCCAGTCTTGAGTAGAGTCATGCGACTAATCTAGGATTTCCCATTTCTGTCTTTCTTGTCTAAGGGACTCTGTGGTTTATAGCCCCAGTCCGTCACTGTGTTCCACCCTATAGATCCCCAATAGCTACAGTCCTGTCCCCAGTAAGTATCCGTGATGCATATGTATATTATGCCTGCATATCTGTTACACTGCCACGAAGCATGAGGGCAGGGGGCTAGGTCACAATAATCAAATGCGAATGTGGCTACATGGGTGTTGGATGAATTGTACCAGAATGTAACTGTACCCTCATACGCCATCGACCAGGGGTTCTAGTTCCCCTTCTTTTCTTTTGTGATGGCTACCTGAGATCCACCCCCCCTTCCCCAGACAGCCCCAGTAGTAAAAGGATATATAGCATAATTATGCTTGCTCCTCAAAAGGCAGAGCCTTCTTGCAATAGCAGGCATGGAACCAGGAGTTCTTTCCATCTAGTTTCACTGACGTGGCTGTGGTTAGCAACACCTGGTAGGGACCATCGTATTTAGGTTCAAGGGAGTGTTTTTCACAAACTTCTTCACATAGACCCAGTCCCCGGGGAGTAGATCATGGGTCCCTGTGTTGGCCTCTGGATCTGGAATAGAAAAAAACACCTGGGCATGTACTTTGGTTAGTTCCCATGCCAGGGACATCACATATTTAGTCAGTAAATCAGACTGCAGTTGGAGCTATTGGGGGAAATAGCAACCTAGTCTGAGGGCTGACCCAAACAAGATCTCATAGGGGGACAAGGAGTGTTCTCCGTGGGTGGTGTAACGGACACTGCACAGGGCAATAGGCAGGCTCTCAGGCCAAGGCATGCCAGTCTTGGGACATTCTCAAAATTCTGTTTTTCAGGGTGCCATTAAGTCTTTCTACCTTCCCACTGCTCTAGGGATTGTAGGGGGTATAGAAGGCTAGGTTCACTCCTAGAGCTTCCCACATTTCTTTGGTCAGGTTGGCTGTAAGGGCTTGTCCTTTGTCACTCTCAATCAATTCTGTGACTCCGAATCTACACACCACTTCGCTGAGTAGTTTCTTTGGTGTAGTTTTGGCAGTTATATTGGCCACTGCGTAGGCTTCCGGCCAGCCCAAGAACATATCCACTATCACCAGCGCGTACTCAAATCTGCCACTTTTTGGCATCTGGATATGGTCGATTTGAATCCTCTGAAAGGGGTACAGGGGCTTGGCCAGGTGTTTCCGGGAGACTTTTTCTGTGCGGCCAGGATTGCATTCTGCACAGATGGCACACAATTTGCAGAATCTGTTGGTGATAAAGGAGATGCCTGATAAGAGCATTTATCAGTGTCTTAGACAGGTGTGCAGGGCAATGTGCCCATTGTACTATGGCTGGGTATAGGCATCCAGGTAGGCTCGGTTTCCTGTTGACTTCATAGAGGCCATGTCTGTTGATTTTGGCCCCTTTCTTCAACTAGAGATCCTTTTCTTCTTTGCTGAATTTCTCCTGTAATTCTTGAAGGTAACTTTTGTCCATGGGGTGGGCTTGCACCATAATCACTCGTTCTGCCTCCACCTGAATCTCAATTATCCGTGGTCCTGCAGCTGCTTCCTTAGCTGCCTTGTCTGCCAAGTGGTTTTCTCGTGCTTCTGCAGAGTTGAGCCTTTCATGGGCTTTCACTTTGAGTATGGCCACTTGAGTGGGCAGGAGGAGTGCATCCATCAGGTCCCTGATGGCTTCATGATGTTTCACAGGGGTGCCCACTGCAGTCAAGAATCCGCATGTCTTCCAGATGACTCCAAAGTCATGGGCCACTCCAAAGGCGTACCTAGAGTTAGTGTAGACATTCGCTCTCTTTCCCTTGGAGAGCTTGCAGGCTGAGGTCAGTGCTTGGAGTTCGGCCTCTTGGGCAGACTTAGCAGGTGGCAGCTCTTGAGTTTGGAGGATGGTGTTTTCAGTGGTGACAGCATAACCTGTGTGGAACCAGCCTTGGTTGTCGGCATATCCGGAGCCATTGACAAAAATTGTGAGGTCTGGATTCTCCAGTGGCGTGTCAAACACAGTGGGGAGATGTGAAGTTTCTTGTTTCACCACTTCAAAACAGTCATGTTCATCAGGATTTAGGGGATTTGTTCCCCCCTCGGGAAATGGGAGGAGGGTTGAGGGATTCAGGATGGTGCATCCCTGCAGGGTGACGTTGTCCAGGATTAGGAGAGAGCATTGAAGGTGGAGGTGTCTGGCCGCTGAAAGGTTCTTTGGTTGGGTTTGGTTCAGGATCGCAACAATGTCATTAGGGGCCAGAAGCACAAGTGAGTGCCTAAGGATCAAGTACAAGGCTTTGTCTAGGAGAGCTTGGGCTGCAAAGACTGCCCGCAGGCAGGAGGGGCCACCTCTATCGACTAGGTCCAGGCAAGAAGAAAGTATCCGATGGGCCTAAGTCTATTGCCATGAGACTGGGTAAGGACCCCAGTGGCATGTCGTTGTCTTTCTGACTCGAAGAGTATGAAGGCCTTGTCGTAGTCTGGTAAGCCCAGCGCTGGGGCAGAGGAGATGGCCTGCTTGAGCAGGGTAAAGTTGGATAGCGCTTCCGGTGAAAGACTCAAAGGATCCGTCTTTAAAGCATCGTACAGAGGTTGCATCAGTAGAGAGGCTTCTGGGATCCATGCTCTGCAGTAGAAGATGAGTCTAAGGAATGCGTAAAGTGCCTTTGGTTCTTGATCTGCTGTATAGCAGTAACTTGGTCTTGGGTCAGGTGTCTCGTCCACTTCGGGATGCAGTGTTCTAAGAACACAACTGACATTGTGCACCACTGGAGCTTTGAGGCTTTGCACTCTTGACTGGCAAGGAAGCAGAGGAGACTCTCAGATGTTGTTTCTGCCATGGGGAGATCATCAGCACATAGTAGCAGGTCATCCACATACTGAAGGAGGACAACATTTAGGTTCTCCAGCTGCCAAGTATTCAGGATGAGGGCCATGGCTTTGGCAAATTGACTTGGAGAGTTCTGTGCTCCCTGTGGCATCACTGTCCAAGTGTACTGTTGGCCATCATGATTGAAGGCAAAGATGTATTGGCAGGACGGGTGGAGTGGGACACTGAAAAAGGCTTTCGCAAGGTCCACCACTATAAAGAACATAGCTGAGGGTGGGATTCCAGACAGCAAGGTGTGGGGGTTTGGCACAATAGGCGTGTCCAAGATGGTGGCCTCGTTGATGGCTCTAAGATCCTGGACCATTCTGTACTTGTCTGGTTGCCCTTTCTGGGTCTTCTTTACAGGGAAGAGGGGTGTGTTGCAGGGCAACTCGCAAGGGATAAGAACCCCATTATGGAGCAAGGCCTAACTTGTCCTGCGATTGCTTCTGCCACTGCTATCTTGAGAGGATACTGGGGTTTCCGAAGAAGTGGTGCTCCTGGTTTCAGGGTAGCCGTTACAGGTGGTACCTTGAGGTGACCGATGTCTTCCAGTATTCTTTTCAATACTTCCGGTGCGATGCCTGACATGGAAGGTATCTGTAAGGACATGAGGATAGGCAGGGAGCACAGCACCATGCGGTCTTTAGAGGACAGTGGGGTGGAAACCGTGATTTTCCCATCTTCAGTGGAAATGATAGTTGCTTGCAGTCTGGATAGGACGTCCACTCCCAGAAGGTTCAGAGGACAGGTAGGGGAATCAATGAATCTGGTGAGGAGATCCGGGAAGGGCCCTACTTAGAGTGGGTGTGTAAGTGGGTTGGATCTGGGGGTTCCATCAACTCCCACACAGGAGACGCCTATGTTAGACAGGATAAACAGATAGGGATGTTCCGCTCTTCTATCGGTTCCTCCAAAAAGAATTTGCTCCAAGGAAACTTATTTACAATAGTGCCCACACTATATTTATTAATAAAAAAGTCCAAACTGACAATGCAGTATAACAGAAAAGTTTTTTTTATTAATAAATATAGCACCAAGCTCGGCAGAGTACGTTCGCTCAACTCTAATCGGTCCTGAATGTACCTTAATGAATATCTGCCCCCTTCCTGATTAAAAGCTCCAAGGCCTATGCATGCACTCGAAGAATCAAAGTGACACATGCTGTTCAGCTGAATAATACTTCCTTTATTCTAATCAAGCTGCATGAGGTTTTATAGATGGTATGTATAGTTAACCCTTTCCAATCCACTGTCTTACCTCTAAATACATTATGATTTAAGGCAGTACAGCTCCGATAATGGAAGACGTCCGTCGGGGTTCTCTTACTGTATATTGCCAGCCTCTCTGCTGTCTGAGCCTATCCAGCGTGTCACCTCATGCAGTACTGTCTTTAGCCAGCATATAGCGCCGCTGTATAACAGTAGAAAAAGAGTAAGCCCCCTAGGAAAACCAGGATACAAATTGGATTGGAAAGGGTTAATACGTCATGAAGTGCGAATCTGTAGCTGATTGGTGATTGCCTTATATGGGTCTCTTCCTCCAGGAGCTGACATCATCACCTTGGAATTCCTGGACGAGAAATGCACCATATTGAGTAGTACGGTGGGAGGGGAGGAGCAAGTAGTTAGTCAGCACTTTAGCAGGCAGCTGAGTTAGTAGTGTAGAAAAGAAGCACATATTTGCAAAAGGCATTTTACTTATTTTATTACAATCTATTACAGTAGGACAAAGAAGAGCATAGAGAGAACAAGGAATAAACAAAGGTGGGACAGGTTAGACGCTAAGGAAGAAACAAAGGAAGCAGAACGAGGAATGGACAGGACAAAGAAGGAAGGCACGGGGAAAATGAATTAGGGATAGGACAAAGAAGAGCAGAAGCAGGTCAAGGAAGAGACTGAGGAAGAACAGTTGTTGAAAGGAATATGAATAAGGTAGGGACGGGACAAAGAAGAAACAGAAGTAAGACAAAGAAGAACATAGACTTTATAGTAAGGAGCAAGTATAGTACAGGAAATGGACAGATCTGAAACTGATGTAGACAAAGAAGAAACAAAGAAAGTAGAACAAGGAAGATGCAGGACAAGGAGGAACGGGGCAAGAAATAGATGCAGGACAGGGCAGATACTGAGGTAGAAAAAGAAGAAACAAAGGAAGTAGAGAAAGGAAGGGATGGAGCAAAGAAGTAATAGAGGTAGGACAAAGAAGAACATCGAGAGAACAAGGAATAAACAAAGGTAGGACAGGTTAGAAGGGGCACAACTAAGAAGAACAGAAGCAGGTCAAGGCAGAAACTGAGGTATAAAGGGAAGAAACTGTGGAAAAATGGTTGTTGAAAGGAATATGAATAAGGTAGGGACAGGACAAAGAAGAAACAGAAGTAAGACAAAGAAGAACATAGACTTAATAGTAAGGAGCAATATAAGAAAGGAAAGGGAAATGGACAAGTTAAAGTAGGAAAAGAGCAAAGAACTGATGGAGGGGGCAGTGAGAGAATTTCGGACCAGAACACAAAGAAATGGAAGCAAGAGAAAGAAGGAGCATACTGTAGATAGAAAAAAAGGAAATGAGATACAGTAGAATAAGAAAGCACTACAAGACACAAAGTGAGAAGTCAGGACAAAAACAGGACAAAGGAGGAACTGAAGAATGACAGTGATTGAACAGAGACAGAACAATGAATGGACAGGGATAGAAGGAAGAACAGGGAAGGAACTGAAATGGACAATTGTGGGCATGGTTTGGGGTGAAAAATTTAGTCAGGGGTCCTATGAAAGTGTTGTCTACTTTAGAAACCTCCATATCTTATTACATCATTTGCAATTTACAGAAGGGTTACCTCACATGGTACCTCCATTAATTAGCCAAAGAGGAGATACAAAGCGCAACACTTTCTGGTGTCCCTGACATGTCTGTGTGTTTGACAGCCCATTGATTTCAATGAGTGCCATGTAATGCTTCATCAAAGGTAAAGCAGAAAAACTGGGCAGGTGGCACAACTTTCTAAGCAAATGATAGTCTCTTAAGACCAGGATAATAACCAGACTCCTCTTTATTGGACATAAAAAAGGCACATTGATGCATTTTGGGGTCACAGCACCTTTTTCAAAAAAGGGTGGAGAGAGCACTTTAGGGGTAAATTAAAATTTTTCACAAAGCTCAAAACAATTGATGATTCTCAGTATTGCAATGACTTCTGTCACATCTACTTTGTGCATGCAATAACTGCAAACCAAGGAAAAAACAAACAAAAGAGGTAAACTTTCCCTAACGGGAGCTTGA
Organism: Eleutherodactylus coqui; assembly: GCF_035609145.1. Classification (NCBI taxonomy): domain Eukaryota; kingdom Metazoa; phylum Chordata; class Amphibia; order Anura; family Eleutherodactylidae; genus Eleutherodactylus; species Eleutherodactylus coqui. The sequence continues at coordinate 18,632,531 of NC_089847.1, read as the reverse complement.
AGGTGACAACCAGTATCTACTGATAAGGATTCATCCACCCTCATGCCTGTGCCACTCAATAATCCTAGCAAATGACAAAGGAAAACCCCACTTAAAAGTACACCAAAAACCTCCAAGAATAAATCTCAACAAAGAATCTATGAACTTGGTATTTGTATAGCACCAACTTATTCCGCAGCGCTTTCAGGTAATTATTACTTATTACCTCCCACCAAGCTGGGTTCTCATTTTACCGACCTCAGAAGATGGAAGGCTGAGTCAACCTTGAGCCGGCTACCTGACGCATGCGGGGATCAAACTTGCAACCTTCAAGTTGTAGGTGAGAGCTTACACTCTGCACCACACAAGGCTCTTATGTGAAAGGACCATGGCAACCGGATCCAATGACATCCTCACTTCACAGCAGAAGGAGACTGAACCAAAACTGACCGGCACAGAACTCAGGCTAGGAAGTAAACACACTCCCTAATTGCCCCTAGGTGTACACCAACAGCTGGCACACCCATCAGAGTCAAAGAAGATAAATGCCCAGCCATGCTTCACACTGACACAACAACTTCCTAGTCTTTACCCATTTTATCCAGTGATCGCAAGTGACGTCCTCTCGAACTGGAGTCATTCTCTTTCTCTTTTCATCTTCTTCTAGCCCAGACCACCATGATGATTTCTCCCAATCACAACTTGTCTCAAATCAAGGAGCGACAAAAGGGGACCAAAGATTATCTGTAGGGAATGTAATGCTTTATTTTTCCTATAGTGGAAGTACAGGGTAATTGAACAGTTGTTGCTGAGTTGGTGTCCAGATTACAGCTGTTCACTAGAGGTCTAAACAGTGGAGGATCCTTAGTCAAAAAAGATGGGCCCGAGAAAACTTGACTTTCACACACATCATTAGAAAGATAGCTGATGGACATGTCTAACTGGAGGGGAGGTATATAGTGTAAGAAAAAGAGTAAAAAAAATATGTTCTTGAAACTTAATCTCATTAACATGCTATTTATTAATTAGCAGACAGGCTGCAGTGCATCGTCATTATTAGATGGCCCCTGACAATGCTAAATTAACAATGAGAATATTTTCTATATTGCTCTAAAAAATCCTACAAAAGCCCTAGCATTACAGAACAGAGGGTTATCAGATCCATATTAAATGAGCAGGCTGGGAAGGGACATAAAATAGCATGCTTGATCATCTGAGCGGCATAAATGATTCACATATTATTTTAAGCAGCATTTTAGATATGCTGGAGAGGAGATTACAGTAATAAGAGTTTAGGAGAAACAGAGAAGATCTTATAGCAGAGATGGCAGAATGTGGAACATGTAGGATAGAGTCCGGAGTCTGTATGGGGTTATAATCTTGACCAGTCAACTGTCGTGGTGTCAAGCAGATGGATGTGGATCCACTTTGCCACACAACTGACTTGGCGTAGCTCTAGATCTAGAGGCAGCACTTGGAGAACCCCAGTTTTCACCCTTCACCCCTCCAGCTGGGATTTGATTTTCACTGTGGGGTCCGTAAGCTGTTATTTGCAGAAACGATCTCAGTGGTGGGACCGTTGAAGCTACACAAGGCTAAGGCACTGTACCTGAGGGTGTCAACAAAGGTGTATCCAGAAGACCAGGCGAAGTCAGGCAATGGTCAAGGCAGGCAACAGATAGATGGTCCAATAACATAGTCAAGGTCAGGAGTACAGAAGTCAGGCTACAGTAACACAATCTGGGTAAGGGCAGACAGCAGACAAATAGCAGCATCCAGTAACATAGGTGAGGTTAGGAACACAGAAGATAATTAGTGAAAAGTAAGCAGAGGTCTTAACCAGGAGAATACACCAAATCTCAGCGGAATGGCTAATATAGGCAGAGGCGACTGGTGATTGGAGGAGGACATTTTAGAGGAGCGTGGACAGGTTAATTTGGGGGCAGGAATGCACATGAGCCCTACAGTCAGAGACAAGTGGCCTTGCAGCAAAGAGGATGTGGTGCAGACCATGGGAGCGAGGACAGTGATCGACTTCAGCCCCAGCAGAAGGTAAGCAGGGATGGCTGCGATGATGCTCTGTGACACGTGGTTGAAGAGTAGGCTATATGTAAAGGTTTGTAACAACTTTGGAGCCACATGGTGGAGATTACTGATATAGACTGGCCAAACCTTTCAGAGATGGGATGTTTTCAGATGTCATGTTTGTAAAGACCTTTAATTGCTTATTGTTCCTGGAGCACCCAGCCAGGCCATGTATTATAAGGATGCAGTTCAACCGTCTCTTACACAGAAGGGACAAACTTGGTAGCTACACAAAATAGCGACTGATGACACAACATGGCAGTCACAGAAGATGGTGGTTAGATGCAGTACACTCAACAGTTTCTACAATACTTCACCACTTCTGCCCACTTTGAGTCACTACGGGTTCTCCTCCTTCAGCTCCCAGATCACTAGCTACCAAATCCCACTCTTACTGTCCCACCTCGCCAGGCCTTTGCACCAGACATGTGGCTACGGCTCTGGTGCCACTTGTTGGTAGGTGATGACTTGAAAAAGTACAAATATGATAGTCTAGATTAAAATTAAACTTTATTTTGAACCAGGACCAACTCTCCAAAACAGCACACAACCCCTGGCCGACCAGAGTATCCGGCCAGCAGCACCTTTCCTACTTTGATTTTTATAAGATTTGGCACATCTGTATACCACTTCTCCTTCAAGATTGTCACATCAAGAGTACTTTGCCCATTTCCTTTTCTTCTTTACTTTGAATCAGACACGTCCCTCTCTCCACACTGGATTTTAACAAGGGGGAATCACATTGGCTCAGTTCTTATACACAACTAACTTTTCTAACAGGTAGCTTCAGGCAATTCCTCCATGAACAGACCTTGGCTTTTATTTTATTTACTCTAATGGCATTTGCCACATCTATGACATCGGCAACTCAGCTGGCAGAAAGTAGTTTGAGATCACTTCTTAGTTCCACCCACTGGCCTAAGGGGATGCAATTGCTCCCGGGCCCAGGAGCCTTAGGGGGACCATAAGGCCTCTCTTCTTCATATAGGGATCCCAGTACTATGAATAAAACATTATAGTTGGGGGCCCTGTTACAGCTTTTGCATTGGGGCCCAGGAGCTTCAAGTTACGCCTCTGGTTCCACCCAAATGTAACCATGCAATGTTTAGGCATTGCCAAAGAGAATGTCAAAGTAGAAACAAAGAGTTGGTTAGGGCTTGAAGAGTCCAGGCACATTACACATGGAGTAGGGTCAGAGAAGACAGAAGCCATGCCAGAGAAATCACAATAAAAAATCACCAAAGCCACCAGAACATACTGCTCAGAGCTGGACATAAGAATATTGCTGTTTGAGACCGCTAAAAGAGACTTACTAATATAACATAAGTAGAGATGAGCGAGCATACTCGCTAAGGACAATTGGTGATTGGGTATTGTCCTTAACGAGTACCTGCCCGCTCGGAAGAAAAGGTTCGGCTGCCGACGCGGGTGAGTTGCGGCAGTGAGTAGGGGAGGGGCGGGGGGAGAGAGAGATCTCCCCTCCGTTCCTCCCTGTTCTCCCCCGCCGCTCCCTGCCCACCGCTGGCAGCCGAATCTTTTCTTCCGAGCAGGCAGGTACTCGCTAAGGGCAATGCTCGATCGAGTAATTGCCCTTAGCGAGTATGCTTGCTCATCTCTAAACATAGGATATGGTACACACCCCAAAACGTCAACTGGCCACACTAGGGGAACTAGAAGAGGGCTTCTGATCACCATCTGGTGTACACTATCCAAGTATCTCCTCAGCTTTCACCATCTTCATTCCACACGTCCTAGGGTCATTGAAAAGCCTCTAGCCTTGATAACATGCTGTGCAAGGCAATAGAAAAAGTCTGCTTGAGTATTGTAAAATAACTAGAGCATACACATATTTACCAAAAGCACTTGAATTCCACATCATTTTCTTTCCCATCATGTGGTTATTGGATGTTGAAAGCCAATCACAGTGATTCCCCAGCCTATGATAATTTCCCATTTTTTGCCTATGAAGCTTTTAATCCATCACTGTCTTCAGCACATAACATTATAGGTGGTGTTGTACCCTATATCCAGCTCCATAAGTGAGCTTAATAGTGATATAAAATCTGCCGAACTGCAAAATGCTCCTGAAAACTATAATCACGTACGCCGACAATGTGCTATTACATATCAATTCCGACTAGAGTTTTCTTTACCTAAAAAAAAGGATTAAAAAAATCCTTTTTTTTCCTGTAGTAAAACTAAAATTCAACAAAAAGCAGTGTGTGCCAGCCTTAATTATGCAGGTTTGAGCACTCGTCTATCTCAGTAGAGTATTGCTGTTGAATGCTTTCAAAGTACATCTATGAATATACAAAAGATGTGTAATTAAAAGAGAAAAAAACCCTTATTGCTCCCAACTTCGGGGATGCGCGATTCTACCGCTATCTCATTTCAAAGTCATTCTGCCAGGCGTCGGTAAGAAAATTGAATGAAGTCTGTATTCCTCTGATATCTTTACACTTCAGCTACAGTCTCGTACATCCAATAAAGTTATATCGTCGAGACAGCAGAAGGAAAATCAACCAATATCCATTACTGAAGCTTCATTTGCCAACCTGAAATAGACAGATGCTAACCTCCCATTTTGTCTTATTTTGTCTAATTTTCATCACTGCCAGTTCCTTACATTACAAAGAAGTGTTGGGGTTGCAGGCAGGAGATGCTTTAAGAAGTGCTGAACATTCAACAAAGATATGCAATTCAAAAAGGCTGTCAATAGAAGTTACCGACATACGCTAGTTAACCTCATTGTTACATCCGAGCTGGATGCAAAACACCTTATATGGGTCAGACTCATTTATTGGCCTGAAAGGACGAATATACGCACAGTCTACTAATGTGGAGAACAAAAAAAAAGTTTAGAACAAAACCAAAAGTGGGGAAACGGGAAATCTAATCCTAATCTACTAATGTGATGAGATTCTATCTAAAAGTGGAGCACTCGCCCTGATAAGGGCGACCCCACATCAGGAACTTGCGGTGACCCTGACTCTCCTTAGTTGGACAACAGGGATAATGTTGACAATCAGTAACAATACATGTGGTATATATATGTGGTGTGCTGAACATTCAACAAAGATATGCAATTCAAAAAGGCTGTCAATAGAAGTTACCGACATAGGGCGCCTGCACACGAGCGGAAATTCCGTGGCAGGATTTCCCGCGGGATTTCCGCTGCTTGAAGCCTGCATAGGATTGCGTTAACAAACGCAATCCTATGCAGACGGCCGCGGTTTGGCCGCTCGAAATCTCTCGCGGCAAACAAACCGCAGCATGCTCTATTTCTGTGCGGGGCTCGCAGAGCCCCTCACAGAAACATCACTTACCCGCCGCCGGCTCTGGTCTGCGCATGCACCGGCTGCCCAGCAAGCCGGCACATCAAACAGCCGGAGCCAGGGGCACGGGTGAGTATGCGCTGCTCTCTGCAGGCGCTCGGGTCGGGTCCTGCGGCGAGAATCCTCACCGCTGGATCTGACCCGCCTGTCTGCAGGCGGCCATACGCTAATTAAGCTCATTGTTACATCTGAGCTGGATTCAAAACACCTTATATGGGTCAGACTCATTTATTGGCCTAAAAGGACGAATATACACACAGTATACTAATGTGGAGAGCAAAATAAAGTTTAGAACAAAACCAAAAGTGGGGAAACAAGAAATCTAATCCTAATCTACTAATGTGATGAGATTCTATCTAAAAGTGGAGCACTCGCCCTGATAAGGGTGACCCCACGTCAGAAACCTGCAGCGACCCTGACTCTCCTTAGTTGGACAACAGGGATAATGTTGACAATCAGTAACAATACATGTGGTATAGATGTTAAACAAGCACAAAATAAACCAAATGAAATACTAACGTGTGGATCATGTGAGTCCGGACTAATGCTGTGACATCACCCCAGTCCCAATTCGACATGGCCGGTGAGCTGTAACACTCATTTCACAATGAGTTGCAGCATTATTCCAAACTTTACCAGTAAAAATTAGATAAATGATCAAGTAACTTTGTAGATACTTTGCTTTACTGATTTTGACTTATTTTGAGACATTTTTTGTTGTCCGGTTGTGTACAGAGCTGAGTTAAAAATATTGCTGGTTGTCCTTGGAAACAGACAATGGTTTAGTGCACTATATTGTCAGGCATACATCAAGCCTTACTGCGATTGTTACATGAGCTCTCCCCATGTGGTGCCGTCTGGCACAGATTTGGATGTGACTTTAGAAGAAAACATAATTCGACTCATATCAGTAAAAGATCAATAAAGTATTTTTAAGGTTGTTTCCCATCTTCTGTGGATTTTTGTTGTGGAAAAGTGGAAGACTTTTAGTTTTCACCCTTTCAACCCACCATTTGGAATCTGGTCTTCGCTGTGGTGTCCTCAAGTCACTACTTGCAGATATAGTCTCAGTTATGCAGCAGCTGATGCTACATGAGACCAAAGCATGGTACTTGAGGGTGTGAACAGAGATAAGCCTCTCAAAGGAGACAGCACAAACTTCAATACGGGAGTCAGGCAAGAAGTTGGGGCTGGCAGTATAGGTGAGATACCATAAACAGGTATCTCAACTCAATGCAGACAGCTGGCAGAGAGAGTAGTCCAAAGACATAGCCAAGGTCAGGGATGAAGACGACAGAAAAGTCAGAAGCAAGCAGGAATCAGAAACCAGGAGGACACAGGCTACTAAAAAAGTTATAACATCAGGTGGAACCATATTGCTTTGGCATCCGCCTTAGGGAGAGGATACCTAACATAGCTAGGACTGTGTGAGGAAAGGTTTGGGAAAGATTAGTAGGATGCTCATTGGACCTTTAAGTATGGTGGCGGGTTCATGCATGGGCCCAATGGGTAAAAGCTGGGGGCTTGGAAGAAAACAGCATCTGCCGCATGAAGGAGAGGAGTTTGAATGGTGACCAACATGGACAGCAGCAACGAGAGCTGGTGTACCAAGATGGTGGCTGCCACGTTGTGCTGTGACACAAATGTTACAAATAAGGAGCCTTGATCCTATAAAGATAATACATCTTGCATCTCGTGAGTGGGCAGGGAACTGACCTAATCGGGCAAGTGCGTTAAACTAACACTTAATGAGGATTCTGCAGAAATCCTCAAACAAAAAATAAAATTCGGCCAGATTTGAGACGCAACATTGGCATCAGTCTTTTTTTTATTTGACTTTTTATGCTTTTCCTTTTTTCCCCATTGCTCTTCTTTATAAATGCAAAGCATTATTTCTTCGTGCCACGCAAAGTAGCTTAGTGATAAACAGAGAAAACTGATGCTAAACTGCTTACAATACCCACGAGACCTGACACTCTAAATGGAGGATGCCTATGGAGAAAACTACCAAAAGCTCTGTATTAGCAGAGACTGGGCAGTGTGAGACATTCTCAGAGTAATATGTGAGCATCAGTGATAGAAGAGAGGGAGACCCAGAGCAATGTCATAATGGGCTCCTTATGGTGGTCTTTTATACAGGATGACCTGTCATGTGCAGATGCCCAACAGATCTTCCCATCAATGATCATCGCTAGTGAATGAAGGCAGAGTGGGTCGGAGATCGTTGCAGCCCATCTGCATCTATTCACAGTAAACAGGCAGTCATTCATAGGTGAACACTGGTTGATCCCTTGTTTCGTTTTTTGCACACAGAAACTGAATGACAAACAATTGCCCCCCGACTTGCTTGTTAATAATGCAGTGGAGTCCTACAGAAGGTCTTGGCACTCAAGATGGTACTATACATTGTTGTTTCTCCTCTCTTCTAGGACCCCATAACAGTGTAGTGGCCCAGAGTTAGTGGGGCCCCTCCATAATGTTCTATCTCTGTCTCATGCCATGGTCTTGTCGGTGTCTTATTTGTGGAGTGCATTTGATTTATGTGTATTGGATGGTTGCAGGACTGAAAGGGTTAATGCCTGGTATGTCCTGTCCTGTCTGGAAAATGTAATGTTTTGTGTGCATTATTTGTGGTCACGTGATGGTGCTGTGTATATGTGTTTGCAAGAATGCAAGAAGTGGAGATGTCTGTCAGTGAGCGAGGAAGAGAGAAGTCTGGCAGGTAGTGAGTGAGCCGCCCAGACATCGGACAGATCGATCTGTGTGTGGAGTATGGAGGAGGCCGAGCGACTTTCTTATGCTCAGCCTGGGTCCCTTCAACCTAGGAATTCTCAGTATGTCTGCTGAGTTCTGAGAGAAAGAGAGACCACTATATAGCGAGAAGAGGAGCAAGTTAGAGTGGTTGCCAGGGGATAGAGAGAAAGTGAATACTGTGAGTCATGGAAACTACAGATAACTTGGACTGTGGATTGTACAAATTCCCTGTGAGCTCCGCCGAGATGTCATACTTGTAAACCGTGATTTCTACAACTGTTGAGCAACTGTTAAGAGACTTTATTCAACTGTGGAAGTAAATGGGCAAGACCAATCGTTACTGGTTTTGTTCCGAAATATACTCTTCTGGTGTTGGACTACTTTATGCGTCTATTAGATACAGCCCTGGAGAAGGAATGGTGGCGTCACGAGTGACAATTGGACTACAGGTAACCTCCGGTTATGATCCCTGTGATCTCCCCCAGCAGTAACGTGGTTGGGTCCCAAGCTACCCTTAGTGGAAGGAGATGGTAAAGCCCCGTGCAAAGCCTTTTTCTACCCTGCTATCTCCTCTGCTGTGGGCTTGCGCTTCGGACGCTGCAGCAACCGCACGGTCTTCCTCTTTGGTATTACTCATGGTTCTTACTCATGACATTTTTATCCTGTACTTTAACCTCACTTATCAGTATATATAGATACATTTGGTGGAATGGTGGTCACGCAGGCTGGAGGTCTAGCTATTGCTTGACAACTTAGACTGACACAATGCATTAACAAGTGATGCTATAACTAAGGGCTATGCAGATCTGAAACATGTAAGTATGTGTCTTGCATTGTGCCAAGATGGTGTTGCAGGTGGTGATACGACATAGGTTCAGGATGGTGCAGCAGTTGATAGACGGAGACGGAGGCCAGATTTTTTCTTTATGAAAATAAACTTTTACTGAACTGGAATCGGACGGGCAATATGTTCACTCCACAGGAGGGCGCAAGTACTTGAAAACTGTATAAAACTTTAACCGGCAAGGCACTTCAATGACTTTTTATATCTGTCTGTCTTCAGTCATAGTACTGCATACACCGTTGCAGGATGACCATGACACACACTAATATCACAGGCCTCAGTGCACCATAGGTGCCATTTGCACATAATACAGACCATAACTCTTATCTATACGTAATTTCAGAGCTCCGCCTACTCATGGACTCAACGCAAATACAGCCACACTAAATGCAGTACATTACTTTCATATCACACAACCTCTGTATGCATATGGCACCTCTAACATATATTTACATAGCCCCTGCGTTACCAGTACATATTTCACTATAAAGATGGAACCCCTCTCTTCACTCAGCCTCACATGAGGCTTCAATATCAAGGTGTCTTGCGCCCTTCACAGCTCCCAGCTCTCCTTCTTTCCTTAAGCCATGGCTAAGGCCAGCAGAGGAAACTGCAATCTAGCGTTGGCAGGCGTTGCAACACTGATGCTTCCCTGCACCTCGGGTCTGTCTCTACCGGTAGGTAACAGACCGGAGGGGGCGGGGTTTATGACACGGTTGTCAGCCACAGATTCTGAGTGGCTAAGCCACTTATTGTCAGGGAGGGTTCGGGACACCCCCCTCACAATGGCATCCCCTGTTGATATTCCCTACATCATAGAGTGGAGTCAACCACTCAGGACCCTCCTCTACGTCTCAGAATGGAGAGCTAATTAGTAAGAGCAGCTCCAGATCTGGCAGACTTTGTGCCATTCTGTTTTTATGGGTCGGCCTTTCACGTGAATAGCCATCGTATAATACAACAGTTCCCCTACATCGGCTGTTGTAGACTGGCTATGGCTTTCCGTGGCAAGAGCAGGACTTTGGGCAAACAGCTGATTGCCCACCAAGCCCTGTATTCTCAAAGGGGTTATGCATCTTGGCACAACCCCCTTAATGGAAACTACAATATAGTCTGAAGTTTTAATTACAGTGCTCCTCTCATTCCAAGAAGATTGGGGTAGGTAGAATTTAAGAAACAGTGAAATGCAATCAATAGAGCTACCACAGTGGAGTTACACTTCAATGCCATGTCAACTCAATCCTACAACTGAAAGACTAAGAGTTAACTCCAAAATATCTGTTAAAAAAAAGCCAAAAACATGTGCCAGGGGGTAGGATAATTGCAAGAACCAATGGGCCAGAGTGGCAGATTGTATCAGTACCATCAGTGGGAGCCCAGGCCTAAAGACTGATACATGACCCACCACCAAAGGAGGCCTGTAAAAACCAGAAGGGTCATTTATTTGGGTTTATTCCACAATATTGACACATAGGTGGCGCTATATAAGCAGATCTATTCCATGTATTCTATGTGTGAGAAATATTTCAGGCAACCAAATAGGTCCCTGGGGTATTGGTGTGGTTTATTTTGCATTCGCAATCTAGGAAATGCAAAACTTCCCATATCACTTCATCCCAGGGCACAATTTCTGAAATCCAGCCTTTGAAGGTTTCTACCAATTTATTTATAAGACGGGTGTACAAGAAATAAGAGAAATATATATATAAAAATACTTATATTATTATGTTTCACTCCTGCGGCAGAACTAAAGCTATTTGAAACTGCATCTGTTGACAGCCCCCGGGGAAAAGTAATTTTCATTTGTGATGCTCACAGCGAGGGGCGCAAAGGAAAATCAATTCCCCAATAGGGGTTGCAAACATCTCTTGTGATTTAAATTAATTTTATACACTGACAGTCAGCCCGAAAAATAAAGAAACTTTTGTGATGGTCGGGACCCGTCTGGACGCCAATGTAAAATATGCCAGAGAGCTTCTTTCCATTATGTGATGTCTGTATGAAGTTGTATATTAGTATATAATAGAAGTCCAGCATGATACAACATATGGAATCAGAGGAAATAAGTAGGCATTAACCTTAGGCTGAGCTGCAGTACCAGGTACAGTTTAAGGACAGGGGTGGCACTGTTCTTTGGAAAAAAGACAACCCTATACTAACTTTACATATATGCTTCCTTTTGTGTGGTACACCACTGTCCTTCAGCTAGAGTGCCTAGGGCTGTAGTTACGGGACAATCAGTGTGGTTTTGAGTGCGCAACGATCCCAATGTTGTATGTCAAATGGAGCAATTGCTAAGGGCTTGATCCAGAAGGGCAGATAGGTGTCAAAGTAACAACATCCATTAGTACATCCATGTCTAGACATAGACTTAGAATTAATGATTTCAACCCATTGGGCTTTGCTTGTTGGCCATAGCACCAGGAATTGATCTACATTCATTGACCAAAAACATAATGTACCCAGATAGAAATGTTGGATTGCTACAAAACTCGTCCTGCAGTTACGTCCACAGCAGATAAGTAAATGATACCAGTTGTGGTGTGATTAGATGCTGAGTCTTACGATCAGAGGCCATAGGAGTATGCTCCCCGTTGTCCTATAAAAAGTCTCTCAGAGGCTACTTGTGTAGTGAACCTCTTGTTGAGAGATTGTTGACCACTAGACGCCGCTACGAGGCACTTGAAGACATTTTGTCCAGTTAGCAGACTTTGAGAGGGGCACATTATTGGAATGAGAGAGGTAGTATGGTCATTTCGACAAACTGCCCACTATCTAGACCAAGCTCTTAGGAGGCGTTGACGGTTGTGGTTACCTAAAGGCACACACACAGCGAACAGGCTCCAGACAGCCCAGATAGACCACCAGTAGAGAGGATCGTTTGACCTGCCAACAAGCACAAGCAGATCCAACAGTTTTATTGTCTACCATCCAGACACAGGTGACACCTTCATTACAGACAACTGTCTCTGCCAGGACGGTTTCCAGGTACTTAACAGAAGGAAATTTGGTGCTATGGCACCCATTACATGTCTAGCCATTAACCCCTGCCGACCATCACCTTTGTTTGCATTGGTATCATGAAGGTGAAACCTGAACTGCTACAGAGGGGAGCCGAATCATGTTTAGCGATGATTCCAGGTTTAGTTTGGCCACTGACCACAGCTGTGTTCTTGTCTAGAGATCTCAGAGTGGGTGCTTCAATCCTGCCTTTGCTGTGTAGCGGCACTAGAGCCTCGATGCCATGTGTATCACATCTTGTATGAAAGCTAGAAGTGGCACAACAGGGTATTAGACCCTTCATGTCCCCTCGTATTACATTTTGTATCCAAGCTAGAGGCGGAGTCAACAAGGCACTAGAGTCCCCATGCCCACTTGTATCACATCTTACATCCAAGCTAGAGGTTGTACAACAGGGTACTAGAGCCTCCATGCCTGCCCATATCACATCTTGTATCCAAGCTAGAGGTGGTACAGCAGGGTACTAGAGCCTCCATGCCTGCCCATATCACATCTTCTATCCAAGCTAGAGGCGGTACTACAGGGTACTAGAGCCTCCATGCCCACCCGTATCACATCTTGTATCCAAGCTAGAGGTGGTACAACAGGGTATTAGAGCCTCCATGGCCGTCTGTATCACATCTTACATTCAAGTTACAGGTTGTACAACAGGGCACTAGAGCCTCCATACTCAGCTATATCACATCTTGTATACAAGCTAAAGGCAGTCCAACAGGGTACTAGAGCCTCCATGCCCACCCGTGTCACATCTTGTATCCGATCTAGAAGCGGTACAACAGGGCACTAGAGCCTCCATGCTCATCTATATCACATTTTGCATCCAAGCTAGAAGAGGTACAACAGGGTACTAGAGCCTCCATGCCTGCCCGTATCATATCTTGTATCCAAGCTACAGGTGGCACAACAGGGTACTAGAGCCTCCATGCCCACCCATATCACATCTTGTATGCAAGCTAGAGATGGCACAACAGGGTACTAGAGCCTCCATGCCCTGCGTATCACATCTTGTATCCAAGCTAGAGGCAGTACAACAGGGTACTAGGGATTCCATGCCCGCCCGTGTCACATTTTGTATCTAATCTAGAGGTGGTACAACAGGGTACTAGAGCATCCATGTTCGCCCATATCACATCTTGCATCCAAGCTAGAAGAGGTACAACAGGGTACTAGAGTCTCCATGCCCGCCCATATCATATCTTGTATCCAAGCTACAGGTGGCACAACAGGGTAGTAGAGCCTCCATGCCCCCCGTATCCCATCTTGTATGCAAGCTAAAAGTGGCACAACAGGGTACTAGAGCCTCCATGTCCGCTCGTATCACATCTTGTATCCAAGCTAGAAGCAGCAGAACAGGGGACTAGAGCCTCCATGCCTGCCCGTATGACATCTTGTATTCAAGCTAGAGGCGGTACAACAGGGTACTAGAGCCTCCATGCCTGCCTGTATCACATCTTGTATCCAAGCTAGAGGCGGTCCAACAGGGTACTAGAGCCTCCATGCCCTTCGAATCACATCTTGTATGCAAGCTAGAGGTGGCACAACAGGGTACTAGAGCCTCTATGCCCACCCATATCAAATCTTCTATGCAAGCTATAGGTGGTACAATAGGGTATCAGATCCCCCATGCTTCCCCCGCATCACACTTTGTATCCAAGCTAGAAGCGGGGTCACACATACCCACCTGTATCACATCTTACATCGAAGCTGGAGATGGTACAACAGTGTACTAGAGCCTCCATGCCCGCTTGTATCACATCTTACATTCAAGCTAGAGTTAGTACAACAAGATACTAGAACCTCCATTTCTGCCCGTATCACATCTTGTATCCAAGCTAGAGGCAGTACAACAGGGTACTAGAGCCTCCATGCCCCCCGTATCACATCTTGTATCCAAGCTAGAGGCAGTACAACAGGGTACTAGAGCCTCCATGCCCCCCGTATCACATCTTGTATCCAAGCTACAGGTGGTACAACAGGGTACTAGAGCCTCCATGCCCCCTTATCACAGCTTGTATCCAAGGTAGAGGCGGTACAACAGGGTACTAGAGCCTCCATGCCCACCCGTATCACATCTTGTATCAAAGCTACAGGCAGTACAACAGGGTACTAGAGCCTCCATGCCCGCCATGTCACATCTTGTATCCAAGCTACAGGTGGTACAACAGGGTATTCGAGCCTGCTGTGCATCACACAGTTTTCCCCAATAAATGATCCTTTCGCTCTGATATTCGCTCACATACATTACAGTCACACATTGAAAGTCTAATTTAAATCCACTAACAACTTCTGCTGTAAGGACTGTTGTTGTCAATGAGTGAATTTATTTTTTTTTCCTCGAGCACCAGATACAGCTGTACGTATTATACCTTGGACCATATATAGTCTGACATATTATATTTTGCACCTCTCGAGATATAGAGTATATATGACATGTACGGCTGAAAAATAATCAGAAAATCCCATTTCTTTCTGTTCAATACAAATTAGCAGCAGATCTAATAAATAAAGCAGATGTGGGTCTGTATATGAACCTCAGCACCAGCTATAAATCAGCTATTACATATCACACAGAATACAAGTTTGCATATTAGGCTTAATATTAGTCTTGGTACAGATAAGGACTCTACATATTATCCTGGTTACCAGATAAAGATGTATTTATTACACTTGGCACTATATATACACTGAATGGCCAACTTACTGGCTACCCCCATCTAGTAGCTCATTGGACTGCTTAGAACTGCAACAATTTGTCATGGCGTCGATCACACTAGATGTTGAGATCGTTCTGCAGGAATACTGCCCCCTGTGGACAGAAAGCTTCTTGCAGTTATCGCAGAATAGATGGCGGTGCTGACATGTTCTGGCCAGCTCACAGGAAGGAGTCATCGATTCATGCTGCTTCCGCAAAATTCTGACCTCCCATGAGCGCAGGGCCACAGAAATCTGGGTTCATCTGACTAGTAGATGTCTTTCTGCTGCTCAGTGATACAATTTTGCGCCCGTTTGCCTGCTGGAGTCTCATTTTTCTATTTCTCTTAAACACAATTGCACTGGAACTGGTTGTCCGCTGCTATACCCCATCTTTGCTAAGGTCGGCTTCACACGGGCGATAAAATCGTGCGAGATTTGTACGCTGCAAGACACACAAATATGAACCCCATTCTTCTGAAAGGGGTCATACACACGAGCGTTGTTTTGCAGCATCACAATGTGGGAAACAAACCGCAGCATGTTCTATCTTTCTGCGTTCCCTCGCGTTGCACCACCCATTGTTTTCACTGGGGTCGGCGGCAGCATCACACCACATGCTAGGTGAACACGATGCAATGCGAGATGTCCCCAAAGTGATGCGAGGCTGTCTTGGCATGAAAGCGCCTCGCATCTTCAGAGGAATTCACATGGTGGGGAGCACAATATGGGGACGAGATTCACGCCCCATATCAGTACTCGCCCATGTAAAGTTAGCCTCAGGAACAACTAGTTGTACATTTGGGCATGCTAGTTGGAGCACAATTCGTCTACAGTTTCCCTGACTTTTTAGCATCTGTTCTTCAAAAAACTCTTGACATCCACATCTGACCCCTTTCAGCAACGAGTTGTTTCCATCCACAGGATCCCCTGTCACTGGATGTTTTTTCTTGATCACACCATTCTTGGTATATTCTCCACATTGTTGCATGAGAAAACCCAAGAAGGTTGGCAGTGACATTCTGGCCCGGCTAGTCTAGCACCGATGACCCGGCCTCACTGGAAGTCGCTCAGATCGCTGGATTTTCCCATCTAATGGGGATTCACACTGAAACTGATCCACGGAAAACTCGTCACATGACTTTAAGCTGCATTGCAGGGTCACGGGGAGAATTTCCATACAATCATGAAAGAGTCGGAGGCTCAAGTAAAGTGGTCATTCAGTGTAGCTCTGTACATTGGAGTTAACACTTTGTCCCATTAGTGAACATGCTGTATACTTGGACTTCCATCTGGATGCATCATTACCCAACACATCCCTGGACTGATTATACATATCCATGGACTTTTTGATCATTTCCGCACACTGGTTCATTACTGTATCGGCTCGATTTCACATACTGTATTTAACTCTATTGCGTTAGTAAACATTATAGACAAGCCCAAGAGGTAACACTCCCTACAAGAGACAACTAGACAGACATCCGTGACACCCTGAGAACATTGAATATATATAACACATGACAAAGCGAATAATATACAGCGTCAACCGCTGCGGTCAGGAGGACCTGATGAGGAGACGCGTTCGGCTCTCAGTGTTTGCTGATGTCTTCGTTTTTGTGATTGGGCCAAATGATTTCAATGTTCCAATCCATTTCCCAACAATTAGGAGACATCTTGCTGCCAATCCATCATCCTGACTGCAGCATAAATAGGTGACAGCGTTCTCAATATCATATTCATCAGCAGTACACATTCTTCATAAGGACAAAGGAGACCACGATAAACAAGACTGTACAACAGACAAGTCAGGAACAAAGTTCTGCTGGTATCGCCCACAATACATTGCGAAAGCTCACTAGATCCACCCAATCTGTCCTTGTTCCACCTACTTTACAACTAATTTACACATTTTTACATTAATATAAAGTTTTACCAGTAATTATACTTGAGGTCTAGAGGTCCCCTGTTAATTGGCCAATGCTATGCACAATCAATGGCAGCATAGAAATGTTGAACAGTTGAGATTGGCATTTGACACATTGCAATAACCAGTAGATTCATGGTATCTCTATGCATGATGAGCAAGGAAGCCATTGGGGGCAGATGCATATATATTTTTTTTACTTTAAATTGCCCCCTCCCACATTTCCCAATAAAAGGGTTGTCCGGTTATCTGACAACATGCCCCTTTAGAAACCCCCTGTGTTAAAATAAGAACAGTATTTACCTTTTGCCTAGTGCTGTGATCCAGCACTGCAGTCCCCCTGTGGTCCCTGTGATTGTTGTGACAGATATTGTCACTGGAAGTCAGGTGACGGCTGCAGCCAGTCAGAGATTGCAGCATCAGGTTCCCATTAAAGGGGTTGTTGAGTTATCTAACAGCATGCCCCCTTTCACTGCAGCAATGATATCCTCCTGGCCTCTCGTTCTTCCTCCTCTGCTGCATGGGCAATAGCCATGAAATCTCCTGTGTGTTACATTGCTTTATAACTTGTTGTTGGGGCAGGTGCTGTGATCCGTTGGAGGGGATCAGCTGACCACACTGCTCACCCCATTACTGACAGGAGGGTCTGATTGGTTCACCTCCTTATAAATAAGTTTTGGCCTCCACAGTGTGGTGTTGTTGATAGCTGTGACAATGTGTTCTGTCCATTTTTTCTTGTTCTAGTTCCTAGTACCTACTTCTAGTCCAGTCTTATCTCATCTGTCCAGTTGTAACAGGGGGGTCCTGGGTGGTATCAGAGCCTTTCATCAGGTCTGGCAATAGAGGCCTGCCTTCACCCTGGTTGACAAGTAAGAACCACCAGCTGTGGGGAAGGTCTCTTCTCCTGCCAGGGAGCCGGCTTGGGTATAACCACTCCAGTTTCACTACCAGGGCCATAGCGGTAGCGATACGTTCTAACTCACTCTCACATGTAGTTCTTCTCCTTAGTAGTCACCTTGTCGATTGTCGAGGAAGTCCATAAGGTCCAAATGTCTTTATGAGTCCAAAGCTGAAGTAGAGAGTGGTTTCTGCTTTGAAACAATGATTCAAATAAGTTAGGCCGCATTAGAGGATGGCTCAGTACAGAGTCCAGATGCAAAGTATAGAATCTCTACACGTACAGCGGATTCTCTAATAAAGCTGCTCATTCGAGTCTGCTTGGTAGCTGGGTTTTGGCATTTGCAACTTGGCCACACTGGAAGGCCAGGTACAGGACTCCTACCAGTAGCCAAACACATCTTTCTCCTATTTCAGCCAAGTAGGAACAGCCTACAAGCCAGGGGAGTGTCTGCTTCCTTTGGCTGGCCGATCACATGCTCTTTCGCAGTCAATGAACATCAGCACATATTCTGTTATGGAGACATCATTTGCAAATATATAATATATGAGGGGCTACTGATAATTCTTTGGCTTTAACCAGAAAGAAACGAGATGGGAAGATGAAACTTTACATTTATTCCACATCCTCTTCACTGATGCCAACACACTACTTACAACGGTATTCCAAGTTCTGTAAGCTTTGCAAAAAGAAAGATTTCAGTTGTGCCTCAAACCAGTCATCAGTGGCAGCCATGGCATGGAAATAATGGGACATTTGGTACTTTGAGGTGTTTCTTCAGGTTTGGAAACAGATGATAGTCAGAGGGAGCTAGATCTGGTGAATAAGGTGGGTGGTCAATCAGCCGGAAGCCTAGCTCCACCAGTTTTGCCGCGGTCGCTTGTGCAGTGTGAGTGGAGGCGTTGTCTTGCAGGAACAAGATTCCTTTGGACAGATTGCTGCGCCTTTTGGCCTTCAGAGCTGCCTTCATTTGGTCCAAATGATGGTGGAACCATTTTGAAGGTAGTCCACTAGCAGCACGCCCTCCTTATCCCAGAACGCAGACACCATCACCTTAGTGGCTGACCTTCTTTGGGCGAGGAGAACCACTCTTTTGACTGCTCCTTGGTTTCAGGGTCAAACAAATAAATCCAGGTCTCATCCATAGTGACCAGTCGATCCAGGAAGTTCTTATCAGTCCGGAATCGCTGACAAATGGACCGGGAAGTTTTCACTCACATGCTTTTCGTATCTGTTGTCAAACATTTGGGGACCCACTTTGCAGGTAGCTTCTTCATGTTCAAATGTTCATGGATAATGACTAGAGATGAGCGAACGTACTCGTCCGAGCTTGATACTCGTTCGAGTATTAGCGTGTTCGAGATGCTCGTTACTCGTAACGAGTACCACGCGATGTTCGGGTTACTTTCACTTTCATCTCTGAGATGTTAGCGCGCTTTTCTGGCCAATAGAAAGACAGGGAAGGCATTACAACGTCCCCTTGCGACGTTCAAGCCCTATACCACCCCCCTGCAGTGAGTGGCTGGCGAGATCAGGTGTCACCCGAGTATAAAAATCGGCCCCTCCCGCGGCTCGCCACAGATGCATTCTGACAGAGATCAGGGACAGTGCTATCTTGTTGGAGCTGCTATAGGGAGAGCGTTAGGAGTATTTTAGGCTTCAAGAACCCCAACGGTCCTTCTTAGGACCACATCTAACTGTGTGCAGTACTGTGGAGGCTGCTTTTTGCAGTGTTGCACTTTTTTTTTTTTGGTATATCGGCCGTGCAGAGCATTGCGCCCTGCAGTAATACTCCAGGACCAGAAGTGCTTAGGCAGGAACAGAAGACATATTATTGATTGAATATAGGCAGTGGGCCTTTGCTAAAAAATTTGTGGGAAAAAATCTATTTGGCCTGCCTGTGCCTGTGCTCAGTGTTCTGGGTCTGTCTGTGCTGGGTGTAGTAGTTCTACAAAATCATACGCAGCCAGCTAAGTGTTACAGCAGGCTGGCGCCAAATTATTTCCTGGCTCTGTCTGGGCTCTGAAATCACGGCTGTGTTGCAGTTCACAGTGCAACACTCTGCAGTTCTGTGACATACTCCAGGGACAGAAGTGCTTAGGCAGGGTCAAAAGACATATTATTGATTGAATATAGGCAGTGGGCCTTTGCAAAAAAATTTGGGGCAAAAAATCTATTTGGCCTGCCTGTGACTGTGCTCAGTGTTCTGGGTCTGTCTGTGCTGGGTGTAGTAGTTCTACAAAATCATGCGCAGCCAGCTAAGTGTTACAGCAGGCTGGCGCCAAATTATTTCCTGGCATTCCGTAAGCAAAGTCAGCCTCCAACCACAGGCCAATAAGCGGCACATTTAATTACAGCGTTCTGTTTCTGCATTACTGGTAATACAGCATGCTGAGGGGTAGGGGTAGGCCTAGAGGACGTGGACGTGGCCGAGGACGCGGAGGCCCAAGTCAGGGTGTGGGCACAGGCCGAGCCAGTGCGGTGGCCAGGGGTAGAGGCAGGGCCAGACCGAATAATCCACCAACTGTTTCCCAAAGCGCCCCCTCGCGCCATGCCACCCTGCAGAGGTCAAGGTGCTCTACAGTGTGGCAGTTTTTCACAGAGACGCCTGACGACCGACGAACAGTGGTGTGCAACCTTTGTCGCGCCAAGATCAGCTGGGGAGGCACCACCACCAGCATGCGCAGGCATATGATGGCCAAGCACCCCACAAGGTGGGACGAAGGCCGTTCACAGCCTCCGGTTTGCACCACTGCCTCTCCCCCTGTGCCCCAACCTGCCACTGAGATCCAAACCCCCCTCTGAGGACACAGGCACTACCGTCTCCTGGCCTGCACCCACACCCTCCCCTCCGCTGTCCTCGGCCCCATCCAGCAATGTCTCTCAGCGCAGCGTCCAGACGTCGCTAGCGCCACTGTTTGAGCGCGAGCGCAAGTACGCCGCCACGCACACGCACACTCAAGCGTTAAACGTGCACATTGCCAAATTGATCAGCCTGGAGATGCTGCCGTATAGGCTTGTGGAAACGGAGGCTTTCAAAAGCATGATGGCGGTGGCGGCCCCGCCCTACTCAGTTCCTAGTCGCCACTACTTTTCCCGATGTGCCGTCCCAGCCCTGCACGACCACGTCTCCCGCAACATTGTACGCGCCCTCACCAACGCGGTTACTGCCAAGGTCCACTTAACTACAGACACGTGGACAAGCACAGGCGGGCAGGGCCACTATATCTCCCTGACGGCACATTGGGTGAATTTAGTGGAGGCTGGGACAGAGTCAGAGCCTGGGACCGCTCACGTCCTACCCACCCCCCGAATTGCGTGCCCCAGCTCGGTGGTGGTATCTGCGGCGGTGTATGCTTCCTCCACTAAACCACCCTCCTCCTCCTCCTCCTCCTACGCAACCTCTGTCTCGCAATCAAGATGTGTCAGCAGCAGCATGTCGCTAGCAGTCGGTGTCGCGCGGTATGTCAGCTCAGCGGTGGGCAAGCGTCAGCAGGCCGTGCTGAAGCTACTCAGCTTAGGAGATAAGAGGCACACGGCCCACGAACTGCTGCAGGGTCTGACAGAGCAGACCGACCGCTGGCTTGCGCCGCTGAGCCTCCAACCGGGCATAGTCATGTGTGACAACGGCCGTAACCTGGTGGCGGCTCTGCAGCTCGGCAGCCTCACGCACGTGCCATGCCTGGCCCATGTGTTTAATTTGGTGGTTCAGCGCTTTCTGAAAAGCTACCCACACTTGTCATACCTGCTCGGAAAGGTGCGCCAGCTCTGCGCACATTTCCGCAAGTCCCACACGCATGCTGCCACCCTGCGGACACTGCAACATCGGTTTAATCTGCCAGTGCACCGACTGCTGTGCGACGTGCCCACACAGTGGAACTCTACGCTCCACATGTTGGCCAGGCTCTATGAGCAGCGTAGAGCTATTGCAGAATACCAACTCCAACATGGGCGGCGTAGTGGGAGTCAGCCTCCTCAATTATTTACAGAAGAGTGGGCCTGGTTGGCAGCCATCTGCCAGGTCCTTGGAAACTTTGAGGAGTCTACCCAGGTGGTGAGCGGCGATGCTGCAATCATTAGCATCACCATTCCTCTGCTATGCCTCTTGAGAAGTTCCCTGCAAAGCATAAAGGCAGACGCTTTGGAATCGGAAACGGAGGCGGGGGAAGACAGTATGTCGCTGGATAGTCAGAGCACCCTCATGTCTATATCTCAGCGCGTTGAGGAGGAGGGGGAGGAGCATGAGGAGGAGGAGGAAGAGACAGCTTGGCCCACTGCTGAGGGGACAGATGCTGCTTGCCTGTCATCCTTTCAGCGTGTATGGCCAGAGGAGGAGGAGGAGGAGGAGGGGGAAGAGACAGCTTGGCCCACTGCTGAGGGTACAGATGCAGCTTGCCTGTCATCCTTTCAGCGTGTATGGCCAGAGGAGGAGGAGGAGGAGGAGGAGGAGGAGGATCCTGAAAGTGATCTTCCGAGTGAGGACAGCCATGTGTTGCGTACAGGTACCCTGGCACACATGGCTGACTTCATGTTAGGATGCCTTTCTCGTTACCCTCGCGTTACACGCATTCTGGCCACTACGGATTACTGGGTGTACACACTGCTCGACCCACGGTATAAGGAGAGCCTTTCCACTCTCATGCCCGAAGAGGAAAGGGGTTCGAGAATGATGCTATACCACAGGACGCTGGTGGACAAACTGATGGTAAAATTCCCATACGACAGCGCTAGTGGCCGAAGGCGCATTTCCGCAGCCCAGGTAGCAGGGGAGGCGCAGAGATCAGGCAGCATGTACAGCGCAGGCAGGGGAACATTATCCAAGGCCTTTGCCAGCTTTATGGCTCCCCAGCAAGACTGTGTCACCGGTCCCCAGTCAAGGCTGAGTTGGCGGGAGCACTGTAAAAGGATGGTGAGGGAGTACGTAGCCGATCGCACGACCGTCCTCGGTGACGCCTCTGCCCCCTACAACTACTGGGTGTCGAAGCTGGACACGAGGCCTGAACTCGCGCTGTATGCCCTGGAGGTGCTTGCTTGTCCTGCGGCTAGCGTCTTGTCAGAGAGTGTGTTTAGTGTGGCTGGGGGAATCATCACGGATAAGCGTACCCACCTGTCAACCGACAGTGCCGACAGCCTTACACTCATCAAGATGAACAAAGCCTGGATTTCCCCAGACTTCTCTTCTCCACCAGCGGACAGCAGCGATACCTAAACAATACGTAGGCTGCACCCGCGGATGGAAGCATCGTTCTCTATCACCATCCAAAACGGGGACCTTTTTGCTTCATCTATCTGTGTATAATATTCCTCCTCCTCCGCCTGCTCCTCTTCCTGAAACCTCACATAATCACGCCGAACAGGCAATTTTTCTTAGGCCCACAAGGCTCAGTCATATAATTTTTCTAAACAATTTTTATACGTTTCAATGCTCATTAAAGCGTTGAAACTTTCACCTCAACCAATATTTATTTTTACTGGGCTGCCTCCAGGCCTAGTTACCAATTAAGCCACATTAACCAAAGCGATTAATGGGTTTCACCTGCCCTCTTGGTTGGGCATGGGCAATTTTTCTCAGGTACATTAGTAGTGTTGGTACACCAATTTTTGGGGGCCCTCGCCTACAGTGTAATCCAATTAATTTTTTGCCCACCTGCATTACAGCTGACGTAACATCAGCTGTGTTGGGCACTGCAATGGGATATATTAATGTACCGCCGGTGGCTTCCTGGCACCCACCCATGCTGTGGGTCCAGAGGGAGTTGTAACTGCATGTGTCCACTTCTAAAGAACCCCGGTCTGACTGGGGCATGCAGTGTGGGCCGAAGCCCACCTGCATTAAACATGACATTACCTCAGCTGTGATGGGCAATGCAATGGGATATATTAATGTACCGCCGGTGGCTTCCTGGCACCCACCCATGCTGTGGGTCCAGAGGGAGTTGTAACTGCATGTGTCCACTTCTAAAGAACCCCGGTCTGACTGGGGCATGCAGTGTGGGCCGAAGCCCACCTGCATTAAACATGACATTACCTCAGCTGTGATGGGCAATGCAATGGGATATATTAATGTACCGCCGGTGGCTTCCTGGCACCCACCCATGCTGTGGGTCCAGAGGGAGTTGTAACTGCATGTGTCCACTTCTAAAGAACCCCGGTCTGACTGGGGCATGCAGTGTGGGCCGAAGCCCACCTGCATTAAGCACGACATTACATCAGCTGTGTTGGGCACTGCAATGGGATATATTTATGTACTGCCGGTGGGTTCCAGGGAGCCACCCATGCCGTCGGTCCACAGGGAGTTGTAACTGCATGTGTCCACTTCTAAAGAACCCCGGTCTGACTGGGGCATGCAGTGTGGGCTGAAGCCCACCTGCATTAAGCACGACATTACCTCAGCTGTGATGGGCAATGCAATGGGATACATTTATATACCGCCGGTGGGTTCCAGGGAGCCACCCATGCTGTGGGTGCACACAGAATTCCCATTGCGGAGTTGTACCTGCCTGTGACTATTTATAAAAAATCGCGGTCTGACTGGGGCATGCAGACACCTTGACAGAATGAATAGTGTGTGGCACATAGGTTCCCCATTGCTATGCCCACGTGTGCAGCTCCAGATGGAGGTGGCACAGGATTGGATTTCTCATTGCTTCTGTACAGCATTGTGGACTATCGCCCCGCCCCTTTTAAAGAGGGTCGCTGCCTAGCCGTGCCAACCCTCTGCAGTGTGTGCCTGCGGTTCCTCTGGCAGACGCACTTATAAATAGACATGAGGGTGGCGTGGCATGAGGGCAGCTGAAGGCTGCGCAGGGACAGTTTGGTGTGCGCTGTGGACACTGGGGCGGTGGGGGGGTTGGGCAGCATGTTACCCAGGAGAGGTGGCAGCGGAGTGTCATGCAGGCAGTGATTGTGCTTTGTTGGAGGTAGTGTGGTGCTTAGCAAAGTTATGCATTGCTAATGAGGGCTTTTCAGAAGTAAAAGTTGTTGGGAGGGGGGGGGCCACTCTTGCCGCTATTGTGGCTTAATAGTGGGACCTGTGAACTTGAGATGCAGCTCAACATGTAGCCCCTCGCCTGCCCTATCCGTTGCTGTGTCGTTCCCATCACTTTCTTGAATTGCCCAGATTTTCACAAACGAAAACCTTAGCGAGCATCGGCGATATACAAAAATGCTCTGGTCGCCCATTGACTTCAATGGGGTTCGTTATTCGAAACGAACCCTCGAGCATTGCGAAAAGTTCGTCTCGAGTAACGAGCACCCGAGCATTTTGGTGCTCGCTCATCTCTAATAATGACACAAACACGTCCCCCAGAAATCCCCATGATGTCGGCTATTCCTTTAGCTGAAATTGGCCGATTCTCCAGTATGAGGTTGTGCACAGCATCGACCATGTCCAAAACAAAAACCTCTCTCGGCCGTCCAGAACATTCCTCATCATTGGTGCTGAAGTGGCCCATTTTAAATTTGGCAACCCAGTTCTTAACTGTAGAGTATGAAAGGCATTGATCCCCCAATGTCTGCCACATATCACCATGAATACCCTTCGTGGACTTTCCTTGCAGAAACAAGAATTTTATCACTCCTCTGCTCTCATTTGCTGTGAATATCACCTTAGACTCCGCCATTTTGTTTTCCCGCGTGCCTAGATCACTGTTGCCATAAGCTACAAACGCAAAATTTTGAAAACACATATACACATAAGGCTTTCATGTGATGTAACATTCGTTACCATAGAAACAAAAAAAAGAGCACAAAGCCACAGACTTATCTGCACCCCCTCGTAGCAACACAGGGGCAACAAAATACAAAAAGAATGATGCCATTCCTCCACAGTTTATTAACAGTAAACCCCCTATAGTTTTCAATCCAGTCTGCTTCCTAGTTTGTGGTTTGTACAATCTTTCCTTGTTTCTGCTTGCCTTGGATCATCCCAACATTTGGTTTTTTAGCTTCTTGTCTGCTCCCTAGTGCCTCCTTGTACTCAGGGATAGTTTTAGACAGGGTCATCCATAGGGACAACATGGGGCTGTTTAAGAACAGTAGGGTCTGCTGCCAAGGGACAGTGTCAGGGAGAGATTAGAACTTGCTCACATCTATATTGGAGCCTCAATCACAGATTTCTCTAACAATCTGCGATGAAATAACACTGAGTGTTATTTTATCCTGGAAAATGTTGGAGGACATAATAGAATCCAAATGGACCCCGTTATAGTCAATGGGGTCTATTCGGCACTTCCTGCTTCTGCATTGTTCAACAACTAAGATGAAACTGAAAAACATAATTGAATGACAGGACAACAGTGTGAATGAGCCTTTAGGGAGAGTTAGTGTTATGATAAGCATTTCTTTGGTTGTTATTTTGGTTCTACACTCTCTGTTCCAGTCTCCACTGCAAGTTGAGATGATCATCATTACCATCATTATCATGATATCATCATCATCTTGTTAGCATCACCCTCTGCCCCTGTCATCTAATGGTAAGTCCCTAATTGCAGTTATGTTAAATGGTGTTGATAAGTGCTTCATATTTATATTACTTGTGATGTCCATTTGTTATGCTATTCAGCTCTATTGTAATCCTGGGTTTATCTGAGTACTGAGAGACACTGTTAGTACCCAGGAGAGAAGACTGCTGAAGGTAAGGTTCAGTTCTGCAGTTTAGCATCAAGCCAATGTCAATACACTCGCCTTCTATGTCATACCCACTACCATTAGAAAGCCACATACCTACAGCTACTAAGTCACATCCCTTTCAACACTGACACCTTCACCCAAACTCAATTAATCTGAATGCCCAAGGCCCATGCTCCAAAGAGAGTGTGAAATACTAATTGGCATACCAGCTCCAGCACCACACTAAAGGTAAAGGCCCATTTACACGGAGCGATGATCGCTCAAAGATCGCTCAAATGACAGTTTGAGTCACAGCTTTGAGCAATCATTTTGCATAAACTATTAAGTAGCCACTCAGCTACTTAATAGCAATTTAATGTGCAAATTAAGCCTTTAGCTGAAAGTAGTTAATACCTAGAGATGAGCGAACACCAAAATGTTCGGGTGTTCGTTATTCGGAACGAACTTCCCGCGATGTTCGAGAGTTCGTTTCGAACAACGAACCCCATTGAAGTCAATGGGCGACCAGAGCATTTTTGTATTTCGCCGATGCTCGCTAAGGTTTTCATGTGTGAAAATCTGGGCAATTCAAGAAAGTGATGGGAATGACACAGAAACGGATAGGGCAGGCGAGGGGCTACATGTTGGGCTGCATCTCAAGTTCACAGGTCCCACTATTAAGCCACAATACCGGCAAGAGTGGGGCCCCCCCCCCTCCCAACAACTTTTACTTCTGAAAAGCCCTCATTAGCATGGCATACCTTTGCTAAGCACCACACTAGCTACAACAAAGCACAATCACTGCCTGGATGGCACTCCGCTGCCACTTCTCCTGGGTTACATGCTGACCAACCGCCCCCCTCCCCCCCACAGCGCACACCAAAGTGTCCCTGCGCAGCCTTCAGCTGCCCTCATGCCACGCCACACTCATGTCTATTTAGAAGTGCGTCTGCCATGAGGAGGAACCGCAGGCACACACTGCAGAGGGTTGGCATGGCTAGGCAGCGGCCCTCTTTAAAAGGGGCGGGGCGATAGCCCACAATGCTGTACAGAAGCAATGAGAAATCCAATCCTGTGCCACCGCCATCAGGAGCTGCACACGTAGGCATAGCAATGGGGAACCTATGTGCCACACACTATTCATTCTGTCAAGGTGTCTGCATGCCCCAGTTAGACCGGGCTTTTTAATTCATAGACACAGGCAGGTACAACTCCCTATTGTGAAGTCCCTGTGGACCGACAGCATGGGTGGGTGCCAGGAAGCCACCGGCGGTACATAGAAATATCCCATTGCATTGCCCAACACAGCTGAGGTAGTAATGTCGTGCATAATGCAGGTGGGCTTCGGCCCACACTGCATGCCCCAGTCTGACCGGGGTTCTTTACAAGTGGACACATGTAGGTTAAACTCCCTGTGGACCCACTGCCAGGGTGGGTGCCAGGAAGCCACCGGCGGTACATAGAAATATCCCATTGCATTGCCCAACACAGCTGAGGTAGTAATGCCGTGCGTAATACAGGTGGGCTTCGGCCCACACTGCATGCCCCAGTCAGACTGGGGTTCTTTAGAAGTGTACAGATGTATTAAAAACTCCGTGTGCACCTACAGCATGGGTGGCTCCCTGGAACCCACCGGCGGTACATAAAAATATCCCATTGCATTGCCCAACACAGCTGAGGTAGTAATGTCGTGCTTAATGCAGGTGGGCTTCGGCCCACACTGCATGCCCCAGTCAGACTGGGGTTCTTTAGAAGTGGACACATGTAGGTTAAACTCCCTGTGGACCCACTGCCTGGGTGGGTGCCAGGAATCCACCGGCGGTACATAGAAATATCCCATTGCATTGCCCAACACAGCTGAGGTAGTAATGTCGTGCGTAATACAGGTGGGCTTCGGCCCACACTGCATGCCCCAGTCAGACTGGGGTTCTTTAGAAGTGGACACATGTATTAAAAACTCCGTGTGCACCTACAGCATGGGTGGCTCCCTGGAACCCACCGGCGGTACATAAAAATATCCCATTGCATTGCCCAACACAGCTGAGGTAACATCAGCTGTAATGCAGGTGGGCTAAAAATTAATTTGATTACACTGTAGGCGAGGGCCCACAAAAATTGCTGTATCAACAGTACTAATGTACATCCCAAAAATTGGCCATGGCCAGCCAAGAGGGCAGGTGAAACCCATTAATCGCTTTGGTTAATGTGGCTTAAGTGGTAACTAGGCCTGGAGGCAGCCCAGTGTAACGAAAAATTGGTTCAAGTTAAAGTTCCAACGCTTTTAAGCGCATTGAAACTTATAAAAATTGTTCAGAAAAATTATTTGAGTGAGCCTTGTGGCCCTAAGAAAAATTGCCCGTTCAGCGTGATTACGTGAGGTTTCAGGAGGAGTAGCAGGAGGAGGAGGAATATTAGACACTGATTGATGAAGCAGAAATGTCCCCGTTTTGGATGGTGAGAGAGAACGTAGCTTCCATCCGCGGGTGCAACCTACGTATTGCTTACGTATCGCTGCTGTCCGCTGGTGGAGAACAGAAGTCTGGCGAAATCCAGCCTTTGTTCATCTTGATGAGTGTTAGCCTGTCGGCACTGTCGGTTGACAAGCGGCTACGCTTATCTGTGATGATTCCCCCAGCTGCACTAAACACCCTCTCCGACAAGACGCTAGCCGCAGGACAAGCAAGCACCTCCAGGGCATACAGCGCTAGTTCAGGCCACGTGTCCAGCTTCGACACCCAGTAGTTGTAGGGGGCACAGGCGTCACCAAGGATGGTCGTGCGATCCGCTACGTACTCCCTCACCATCCTTTTACAGTGCTCCCGCCGACTCAGCCGTGACTGGGGAGCGGTGACACAGTCTTGGTGGGGAGCCATAAAGCTGGCCAGGCCCTTAAAGACTGTTGCACTGCCTGGGATGTACATGCTGCTCGATCTACGCACATCCCCTGCTACCTTGCCCTCGGTACTGCGCCTTCTGCCACTAGCGCTGTCGGCTGGGAATTTTACCATCAGCTTGTCCGCAAGGGTCCTGTGGTATAGCAACACTCTCGAACCCCTTTCCTCTTCGGGAATCAGAGTGGGCAGGTTATCCTTATACCGTGGATCGAGCAGTGTGTACACCCAGTAATCCGTCGTGGCCAGAATGCGTGCAACGCGAGGGTCACGAGAAAGGCATCCTAACATGAAGTCAGCCATGTGTGCCAGGGTACCTGTACGCAACACATGGCTGTCTTCACTAGGAAGATCACTTTCAGGATCCTCCTCCTCCTCCTCCTCCTCCTCAGGCCATACACGCTGAAAGGATGACAGGCAATCAGCCGGTGTACCGTCAGCAGCGGCCCAAGCTGTCTCTTCCCCCTCCTCCTCATCCTCCTCATGCTCCTCCTCCTCCTCCTGTACGCGCTGAGAAATAGACAGGAGGGTGCCCTGACTATCCAGCGGCATACTGTCTTCCCCCACCCCCGTTTCCGAGCGCAAAGCAGCTGCCTTTATGGTTTGCAGGGAATTTCTCAAGATGCATAGCAGAGGAATGGTGACGCTAATGATTGTAGCATCGCCGCTCACCACCTGGGTAGACTCCTCAAAATTACCAAGGACATGACAGATGTCTGCCAACCAGGCCCACTCTTCTGAAAGGAATTGAGGAGGCTGACTCCCACTGCGCCGCCCATGTTGGAGTTGGTATTCGACTATAGCTCTACGTTGTTCATAGAGCCTGGCCAACATGTGGAGCGTAGAGTTCCACCGTGTGGGCACGTCGCACAGCAGTCGGTGCACTGGCAGCTTAAAGTGATGTTGCAGGGTGCGCAGGGTGGCAGCGTCTGTGTGGGACTTGCGAAAATGTGCGCAGAGCCGGCGCGCCTTTACGAGCAGGTCTGACAAGCGTGGGTAGCTTTTCAGAAAGCGCTGAACCACCAAATTAAAGACGTGGGCCAGGCATGGCACGTGCGTGAGGCTGCCGAGCTGCAGAGCCGCCACCAGGTTACGGCCGTTGTCACACACGACCATGCCCGGTTGGAGGCTCAGCGGCGCAAGCCAGCGGTCGGTCTGCTGTGTCAGACCCTGCAGCAGTTCGTGGGCCGTGTGCCTCTTATCGCCTAAGCTGAGTAGTTTCAGCACGACCTGCTGACGCTTGCCCACCGCTGTGCTGCCACACCGCGCGACACCGACTGCTGGCGACATGCTGCTGCTAACACATCTTGATTGCGAGACAGAGGAGGAGGAGGAGGAGGAGGAGGGTGCTTTAGTGGAGGAAGCATACACCTCCGCAGATACCACCACCGAGCTGGGGCCCGCAATTCTGGGGGTGGGTAGGACATGAGCGGTCCCAGGCTCTGACTCTGTCCCAGCCTCCACTAAATTTACCCAATGTGCCGTCAGGGAGATGTAGTGGGCCTGCCCGCCTGTGCTTGTCCACGTGTCCGTAGTTAAGTGGACCGTGGCAGTAACCGCATTGGTGAGGGCGCGTACAATGTTGCGGGAGACGTGGTCGTGCAGGGCTGGGACGGCACATCGGGAAAAGTAGTGGCGACTGGGAACTGAGTAGCGCGGGGCCGCCGCCTCCATGATACTTTTGAAGGACTCCGTTTCCACAACCCTATACGGCAGCATCTCAAGGCTGATGAATTTTGCTATGCGGACGGTTAACGTTTGAGCGTGCGGGTGCGTGGCGGCGTACTTGCGCTTGCGCTCCAACAGTTGCGCAAGCGATAGCTGGACGGTGCGCTGAACTACACTGCTGGATGGGGCCGAGGACAGCGGAGGTGAGGGTATGGGTGCAGGCCAGGAGACGGTAGTGCCTGTGTCCTGAGAGGGGGGTTGCATCTCAGTGGCAGGTTGGGGCACAGGGGGAGAGGCAGGGGTGCAAACCGGAGGCGCTGAACGGCCTTCGTCCCACCTTGCGGGGTGCTTGGCCATCATATGTCTGCGCATGGTGGTGGTGGTGAGGCTGTTGGTGTTGGCTCCCCGGCTGAGCTTTGCGCGACAAAGGTTGCACACCACTGTTCGTCGGTCGTCAGGCGTCTCTGTGAAAAACTGCCAGACCTTAGAGCACCTCGGCCTCTGCAGGGTGGCATGGCGCGAGGGGGCGCTTTGGGAAACACTTGGTGGATTATTCGGTCTGGCCCTGCCTCTACCCCTGGCCACCGCACTGCCTCTTGCAACCTGCCCTGCTGATGCCCTTGACTCCCCCTCTGAAGACCTGTCCTCCTGAGTAAGCGTTGCACACCAGGTGGGGTCAGTCACCTCATCGTCCTGCTGCTCTTCCTCCGAATCCTCTGTGCGCTGCTCCCTCGGACTTACTGCCCTTACTACTACCTCACTGCAAGACAACTGTGTCTGATCGTCATCGTCCTCCTCACCCACAGAAAGTTGTTGAGACAGTTGGCGGAAGTCCCCAGCCTCTTCCCCCGGACCCCGGGAACTTTCGAATGGTTGGGCATCAGTGACGATAAACTTCTCTGGTGGGAGAGGAACCGCTGCTGCCCAATCTAAGCAGGGGCCCGAGAACAGTTCCTGGGAGTGTTCCCGCTCCTGAGCAGGTGTCATTGTAGTGAGGAGGCTGGGAGGAAGGAGGAGCAGCAGACAGAGGATTCGGATTTGCAGCAGTGGACGGCGCAGAACTGCGGGTAGACGATAGGTTGCTCGAAGCACTTTCTGCCATCCAGGACAGGACCTGCTCACACTGCTCATTTTCTAATAACCGTCTCCCGCGTGGACCCATTAATTGGGCGATGAATGTGGGGACACCAGAAACGTGCCTCTCTCCTAATCGCGCAGCAGTCGGCTGCGACACACCTGGATCAGGAGCTCGGCCTGTGCCCACACCCTGACTTGGCCCTCCGCGTCCTTGGCCGCGTCCACGTCCTCTAGGCCTACCCCTACCCCTCAGCATGCTGTATTACCAGTGATTTGATTTCACAGGCAGCTAATAAATTGGCGCAAGACTGCAGGCCAAATATAATTTTTTTCCCTTTTTTGAAAACGAAAGGCCCCACTGCCTCTAGTGAATGTATAATCTAAGTTTAATAACTGTGCTGTTTTCCTGCTAATGTGTCACAGAACGTGAGGGTAGCAGAGTTATTAACTGTGGCAGAGCAGGTATTTTTTTTCCCAATTAAGGAAAGCAAATGGCGAAGCCAGGAGTAAAACGTAGCTCGGTGCGTCTGATTTTTACAGGTTGCACACGCAGCCGACACGTGTCCACCGCCCTTAGGACGGACAGGGGCAGGACAAATAGAATTATTTTCCGTTTTTTTGCACCAAAAGGCAGCACTGCGTATATTCTATGAACATGAGAAGTTTAATAACTGTGCTGTTTTCCTGCTAATGTGTCACAGAACGTGAGGGTAGCAGAGTTATTAACTGTGGCAGAGCAGGTATTTTTTTTCCCAATTAAGGAAAGCAAATGGCGAAGCCAGGAGTAAAACGTAGCTCGGTGCGTCTGATTTTTACAGGTTGCACACGCAGCCGACACGTGTCCACCGCCCTTAGGACGGACAGGGGCAGGACAAATAGAATTATTTTCCGTTTTTTTGCACCAAAAGGCAGCACTGCGTATATTCTATGAACATGAGAAGTTTAATAACTGTGCTGTTTTCCTGCTAATGTGTCACAGAACGTGAGGGTAGCAGAGTTATTAACTGTGGCAGAGCAGGTATTTTTTTTCCCAATTAAGGAAAGCAAATGGCGAAGCCAGGAGTAAAACGTAGCTGGGTGCGTCTGATTTTTACAGGTTGCACACGCAGCCGACACGTGTCCACCGCCCTTAGGACGGACAGAGGCAGGACAAATAGAATTATTTTCACTTGTTTTACAAGCAAAAGGCAGCACTGCGTATATTCAATGAATAATAACTGTGTTGTGGCCCTGCCTATACAATTCTTTCCCTGCAGTATCAATGGAGGGTGCAATGCTCTGCAGAGGCGATTTTGAGAAGCAAAAAAAAATGCAGCACAGCTAACAGCAGCCTGGACAGTACTGCACACGGTTAAATATGGCCCTAGAAAGGACCGTTGAGGTTCTTGAAGGCTACACTCACTCCTAACACTCTCCCTGCCTATGCAGCACTTCTGTCCCTAATGCCGGGTGCAACACTCTGCAGAGCCGATTTTGAGAAGAAAAAAAATTGCCACTGCTAACAGCAGCCAACACACAGCTATCAGTGGCCCTAATAAGGACCTTTGGGGGGTCTTGGAGCCTACACTAACTACCAATTCTTTCCCTACAGCAGCTCCGGTACAAACAGCACTGTCCCTCATCTAACTCACACCGCATCTGAGGCGAACCGCGGGAGGGGCCGACTTTTATGTTCGGGTGACACCTGATCTTCCCAGCCACTCACAGCAGGGGGGTGGTATAGGGCTTGAATGTCACAGGGGGAAGTTGTAATGCCTTCCCTGTCTTTCAATTGGCCAGAAAAGCGCGCTAAGGTCTCAGGGAAGGAAGTGAAAGTAACCAGAACACCGCATGGTGTTCGTTACGAATAACGAACATCCCAAACACCCTAATATTCGCACGAATATCAAGCTCGGAAGAACACGTTCGCTCATCTCTATTAATAACCCGAGGGCTCTTATCTGCTTTTAGTTCCATTGTTCTCTGACTGAAAACAATGCTATCAGCACTACCCGTAGAGAACTGCTGATAAGGCCAAACGACGATTTTTAGGTTGGCCTAAATTTAGCGATCAGCTAGAAGTGCAAGAAAAGTGCATGATGGACATATGTTTAGACGCAATGATGATCACTCAAACGATTGCTTTTTAGCAATTTTTGAGCGATCATCACTCAGTGTAAATGGTTAGAGTTGAGCGAGCATACTCGCTAAGGGCAATTACTCGAGTGAGCATTGCCCTTAGCAAATACCTGCCCGCTCGAGAGAAAAGGTTCGGCTGCCGGCGCAAGTGACAGGTGAGTTGCGGGGGGGGGGGGGGGAGAGAGGGAGAGAGAGATTGCCCCTCCGTCCCTCACGCTCTCCCCCGCTGCTCCCTGCCCGCCGCTGGCAGCCAAACCTTTTCTCTTGAGCGGCCAGGTACTCGCTAAGGACAATGTTCACTAGAGCAATTGCCCTTAGCGAGTATGCTCGCTCATCACTATAAATGGTCCTTTAGTCTCTGTCCAATCTAAATGGAGCCGCTGGAGATGAAGGACCTTGTTGACTGATGATGATGACCTATAAAAATGTATAAACATTATAAATTATATTTCTTTGTACAATGTTTGCTTCCTTATGTGTCTGGATGGACTTTGCCCTCCAATGTAATGAGGCCCCCCTCTAACTACAAGGCTATGCCATACTTAAGTCATTGAGTGGCTTTTATGTGCTGAAATTCTAAAAAGAAAATAATTAAAGCCACCTACTTTGACATAAAGCCGCAATCTCCTCCGTGTCTCTCTATAAGCTGTGACAAGGGCATGTTCTCTAATTTTACAGATGGGTATAGTTTTATTTCACTTTGTTGTCTATACAGAAACCCGAGTTAGATCAGCATTCTGGATCATGCACATAACTGTCAAACACAGGACTCGATGGCTCATCTTTGATCATTATCCCGCTGCGGCATCAAGCGGGAGGGCTGAGATTTTTTTCCAAGGTCATAAAGGCACATAAATAAAA
Source organism: Eleutherodactylus coqui (assembly GCF_035609145.1). Lineage (NCBI taxonomy): Eukaryota > Metazoa > Chordata > Amphibia > Anura > Eleutherodactylidae > Eleutherodactylus > Eleutherodactylus coqui. The sequence goes on along the minus strand of NC_089847.1, from coordinate 18,597,772 downwards.
ACATGCTGATTTAGTATAATTATGGTTATTGGGGACAGGCTGCTCTCTGTGTTGTCAAGCTGTGAAATTTATGGCTTTCTTACCTGAAATTCCTCCCCCATCCTTTGAAAATTTACAACCTTTATATTTGAAGGCAATGGGCTAAAATTATCTCTACCAATGCCGTCAGTCTGGCACTGATTAGTTCAGTAACCTCAATAGGCAGCTCAACCTTTAGGAAACTCTTATTCTAAACACGGAGCATAAAAGCAAAGGAATTTTGCAATTATTCATGTTTTCCGAAAATGCATTTTTGTTAGTCCTATTTGTTCTTCTATACCAGGAGCTGTAGGCAAAAGAAACCCAAGTAGACACTGTCGGCAAGTACCTTAGTATTAAGACCAGGGAGAAGGAAAAGGTTCAGTGGTGTGTGTAAAACTTGGTTCCCCATTTCATATAAAAGACCCTGCCATTCCTAAGAAAGGATATGGAGTATGTCACCATGGCAACAAATGTCAGTACGGTAAATTGAATTTCCCCAGTTTGTCCTTTTAACTACAAGCATTTGGTCTAGTGCCAACCATCCTTCGAAAGACTCTTGTGGGCCATAACAGATTTACAGATATCACAAGTAAAGGAGTCTGCATAGAGAATGGAAGTAATCCACAACCATGGAAAGGCCTTTATTGAGAACCTAAGGCAAATGTAGTTAAATAAAGGTGAATCGAAGTCAATCAGTAATGGAGAGTCGTCACTGGAGAACAGAATCAAAATATAATCTTGGACTTAACAATGGAGTGGTCTCCATGAAAAATGGAAAAAAGCAACAAGCATTGATAGGATTCTATGGAAAACACAAGTCAACCACAATGATGGAGAGGCCTCTATGGAAAGTTTAAGCTAACCACAACCATAGAGGGGTCTACACTAGGAATGGAAGCAATTAACAAGCATGGATAGGACTCTTTGGAGAACAGAATTCAACCACAATCTTTGAGAGGTTAGCTTAAATTCCCCATAGAGAACATCCCATTGTTGAGTTGACTTGTGTTTTCCATGGAGGCGCCTCCATGGTTGTAGTTGCTTGTGTTCTACACTGAGTCCTATCCATGCTTACAACAGCAAACTGAACAACTGAATAGTCTCCATGGAGAATGCAAGCTAAAAACAACAATAGAGTAGGTTCTATGAAGACTGGAAGTGTGCAATAGACATGAAAAGGACTCTTGTGGAGAACAAGAGTCAAACACAACCACGGTGAGGTTTCCATTGAGAACGCAAGTATATTCAATTCCATGGTCTCCATGGCAAACATAAGCTAAACACAAAAATGGAGTAGTCTTCCTAAAGAGGACTCCATGGTGAACATAATTCAACCACAGCTATGAAAAGGTCTCTGTGGAGAATACAAGCCATGCATTAGTCTACATGGAGACTACAAACCAACAACAACCATGAGGAATGGGCAAAAACAACCACAAGAAATAGGACTCTATTGAAAACGCAAGCTAACCACAACCATGAAAGGACCTCCATGGGAAATGTAAGCCAAATCACAACCATGGAGAAGTCTATGTGGAAAATGCAGTCTCTGCCTAAAAACTTTTAAAAGAATCATTTCTGCTCTACTCCTTCTAACAATAGACATTTGCTATACCAAGTCGGGAAACCTGTATGAACTTGAGTCTATAACCTAGTTATGGCATCATTAGAGCACTAATAATAATAATATAAAGTATGGTTGTTACGGGTCACATAAAAATAGGGCTCAAAATTTGGTTCTTTCTTTTTGACTACTTTCAGAAATTACCCATTAGTGTTGACTAATGATGTTTTTATGACCTTGCAAAGTAAACTTTGGGTATGAATACCGATGATTTCAATACTTTTATTAGAACAGCGGTACAGTCTTTTTTATTTGAGTGCATTTGCTTCTATAGGAACACAATACGTTCACCCATTGTGTGCAGTTTTTGTAGTCGTGTTATTAATGCCAATACCGTGAAAGTTTTATTTTTTTTTCTCTTCAAGTGTCCCCATTGTTATAGTCCTCCAATCTATTTACAACTCTAAGCTCTGTGGAAATGTGCTTTTGAAAATAAAAGTGAGTTCCGCAGCAAAGGCAGAAATTATGTAACACTAAATAATGAAATTTAACTTGCAAAAATCCAAAGGGAACACATGAAAAGAGAATGTGGGTAATAAGGAGACTTAAGCTTGTAGGACATGTCCCGGCTGATTCTTCAATAAGCTGGGAGACTGTCAGGGTATCTCTTGCCATAATCCTCTTATAGTTTTGGAAATACACAGCATATATTTTTAGGTATTCTCAGTCACATCCATTTACCCGGAACATGTTTTATTATTTGATTTTTTTTAAGTTTTTGATTTTTTTTTGTTTAAGTCTCCATGTTAACTGATATGGCACCTTTTGTTCGTAGTATAGGCCTATTTCCATTGGACTCTCCAAGAAGAGAAGGGTTTTCAAGAACGTTTCTTTGGTGTTTGGTACCAAGAATGACTAAGCTGGAATGTCAAGGTAGAGCAGAGGGGTTAGTTGTTCTCCTGTAAGATACTCTGTTTGATATAGATTGCTGAGAGGGATATAATACATTGTTGTTGATAATTCCTGAATTAGATGGTGTTCACCTCATCAAAGTCTAGCAATGTCTTTGCTCTTCACTTGCAGCTATATTCGGTTGCGCATTGAATGCCCTAAAGACATGGAACGGGCTTCGTGAATAATTAAAGCCAATTACAGCCATGGCATGAACTTCATTAAGAATGGAAGTAAGCTATAACCTTGAATAGCACTGCATGGAAAATGAAAGCCAACCACATCGACTGAGAGCTCTCTACAGAGGATGGAAAGTAAATACAATCTTGGAAGGCTCTCCATGGAGAACCAATGGTTTGGGGTTACTGTTTTTAAGTACTAGAAGTATCCCTATTGCATTGTTCTGTACTTTCTAATATCAAGTTACCAAATGAAGCTACATGCTGAACTCCCCTTTGCTACTATGGACTCATGCCTACAAAGTTCCTTACTGGACTACCTGATATTGACCATTGCTTGGTCGTCTTGTTACGTCTTGGATCTTTCCTACTTCTGCTCTTACCACCCTCCTGGTATTGGCCATTGGCTATCCTAAACTGCACATCCGCATATATCACCAAGTCATAGACTGATATCTCCAGCAGTGTATTTGCCACAAATACTGTAGGTGCCTGCATCTGAGACCTTGACCTGTATATATAATGGGGAAATTCTCCATTGGGGGTAATGTCCCCATACATATTAGTGTTTAATCATCTGAATTAGATGACTCTCTGTGACTCAGATGTTGGGGGAAAAGAAGAGTTGGGGATATAACATTTCAAAGCACGATCCTTTTGTTCTCTGGGAGATAACCTGCCAACAGAGCTGTCTGGCTGTGGCTTACCTCCCTATAAATATGAATGCTTAGCTGTGCATTCATATGTATGGGACAACAGGTTTAAACAGCTGTCGATCAAACAATCATTTGGCAGATACACTACCGTTCAAAAGTTTGGGGTCACATTGAAATGTCCTTATTTTTGAAGGAAAAGCACTGTACTTTTCAATGAAGATAACTTTAAACTAGTCCTAACTTTAAACAAATGCACTCTATACATTGCTAATGTGGTAAATGACTATTCTAGCTGCAAATGCCTGTTTTTTTGTGCAAAATCTACAAAGGTGAATAGAGGCCCATTTCCAGCAACTATCACTCCAGTGTTCTAATGGTACAATGTGTTTGCTCATTGGCTCAGGAGGCTAATTGATGATTAGAAAACCCTTGTGCAATCATGTTCACACATCTGAAAACAGTCTAGCTCGTTACAGAAGCTACAAAACTGACCTTCCTGTGAGCAGATTGAGTTTCTGGAGCATCACATTTGTGGGGTCAATTAAACGCTCAAAATGGCCAGAAAAAGAGAACTTTCATCTGAAACTCGACAGTCTATTCTTGTTCTTAGAAATGAAGGCTATTCCATGCGAGAAATTGCTAAGAAATTGAAGATTTCCTACAACGGTGTGTACTACTCCCTTCAGAGGACAGCACAAACAGGCTCTAACCAGAGTAGAAAAAGAAGTGGGAGGCCGCGTTGCACAACTAAGCAAGAAGATAAGCACATTAGAGTCTCTAGTTTGAGAAACAGACGCCTCACAGGTACCCAACTGGCATCTTCATTAAATAGTACCCGCAAAACACCAGTGTCAACATCTACAGTGAAGAGGCGGCTGCGGGATTTTGGGCTTCAGGGCAGAGTGGCAAAGAAAAAGCCATATCTGAGACTGGCCAATAAAAGAAAAAGATTAAGATGGGCAAAAGAACACAGACATTGGACAGAGGAAGACTGGAGAAAAGTGTTGTGGACGGATGAATCCAAGTTTGAGGTGTTTGGATCACAAAGAAGAACGTTTGTGAGACGCAGAACAAATGAAAAGATGCTGGAAGAATGCCTGACGCCATCTGTTAAGCATGGTGGAGGTAATGTGATGGTCTGGGGTTGCTTTGGTGCTGGTAAGGTGGGAGATTTGTACAGGGTAAAAGGGATTCTGAATAAGGAAGGCTATCACTCCATTTTGCAACGCCATGCCATACCCAGTGGACAGCGCTTGATTGGAACCAATTTCATCCTACAACAGGACAAGGACCCTAAACACACCTCCAAATTGTGCAAGAACTATTTACAGCAGAAGCAGGCAGCTGGTATTCTATCAGTAATGGAGTGGCCAGCGCAGTCACCAGATCTGAACCCCATTGAGCTGTTGTGGGAGCAGCTTGACCGTATGGTACGCCAGAAGTGCCCATCCAACCAATCCAACTTGTGGGAGATGCTTCTAGAAGCGTGGGGTGCAATTTCACAAGCTTACCTCAACAAATTAACAGCTAGAATGTCAAAGGTGTGCAATGCTGTAATTGCTGCAAAAGGAGGATTCTTTGACGAAAGCAAAGTTTGATGTAAAAACAATGTTATTTCAAATACAGATCATTATTTCTAACCTTGTCAATGTCTTGACTCTATTTTCTATTCATTTCGCAATGCATGGTGGTGAATAAGTGTGACTTTTCATGGAAAACACAAAATTGTTTGGGTGACCCCAAACTTTTGAACGGTAGTGTAGCTATTGAAGGTATATGGGCACTTTTAGACTCTGCACTCTGGTTAGTCAGTTGTTGTAGCATTAGGAATGTCACTTTGACTTAGATGTTTAATATCAAGCCTTTTTTAGTGACCATTCATTGATGATTGATCCAAAATAAATTTTTCCACCCAAAATCTCAAAATTGCCACACACTAGGAACTCAGAAGTTAGAGTAGCCGTAGGGGGGTAATTGGATTTTGTTTCTCAGTGTGGTACAATACTTGAGGGTAAGATTGTTATAGACTTTTCCAATCAAGTAGCCATCAAGATACACATTTAACACGGAATTAAGTGCAAGTATTAGATCTCCCCATACATCGGAGCTGCATCAAACGGATAGTAAGATGCGCCACTCAGCATCCAGGTATATTCGCTGTAGGCTTATAACTCTCACAGACCCTTCATGTGCTGTTATTGTCCTTGAAAGGGGAAAAAACATGAAGAATTTATGATTGCTGCCTTTATTGATTTCTTTTTGTGACTGAAAATAAATCCATACAGTCAGTAAGTGACTTATTGGATGCTCACAGTAGCCCTAAATCTGCTTGTGACTATATTGAGAACCTAGGAGGGAAACATGACAGACAATTCTACTTCTAGACAGGAGACAGAAATGTCTCCGGGGCACGAAGTATCCAGATAGACGAGTTGTTTCCTTTCATGTATCTGATATTTTACACAAGAAATATGGACAAAAAGAATTTCATTTTTAGTATGACATTTGCACCTAATTAGGGGTGACAGTTTGTGACTATGTACAGGAAAGGATCTAACCTCAAAGATAAGAGCAATGGAGCTCGCCTTTAGAGGCTTACCGCTGCATGGGCAACACAAATGCCTAAAGAGTCATGATTAAGGTTAAAAAAAGGGGGTCTTCATTTATCCAAAAACAGCACCACTGTTTTGTATAGAATTGCACTAGAATTGCAGTACCAGACACAGCCACCATTCTGAAAAATAATCATCCCCATTTATCCAGTTCCAGGCAAACTCTAATTTGACAGTGCAGATAATTTTTTTCCCTAGTTCTATATGGAAATGAGTATCTATGAAAATTAATATGGTCACCCCTACCGTTATTATAGTCATTAGTGTTGAGCAAAATTTTGAAAAGCTGGGTTGGGCCAGTTTGCCGAACTTTGGCAAAAAGTTTGGTTCAGTCTGAATTACTTTGAATTGAAACAGAACTTCATGAATACTATTAAAACTGGTGTATAAAATGTTTAAGAGCCATAAAGGTCTTCCTTCTCTTCTCAGAGTTTAGAACTGTTGCCTTGCAACACTGGGGTCCTGACTTCAAATATGTCCAAGGACAATATCTGAATGGAGTTGGCATCAATGTTTACAGAAGCCCACAGAATCTCCATGCAGGTGTTGTCATTGGTTAGATTTGAGCTTAAGACCCTAGTGCTGCAAGTCAAAAGTTTTAACCATTGAACGAGATTTTATATTATTTTTATGAAGAAAAAGGAAGAAGAACTATAGTGGGTTTGGCGAGACGAACCACCTGGAGTTTGTGCTGAACCAAACGTTTAGAAAAGTTTGAGCCAAAACAGTGTACAACTGTTTTAATTGGCTCAACACTAGTAGGCATTTTTATTTCCAAAACCCTTTTCATATCCCCTATAGTGCTGTAAGGTCCTGTAAAGTTGCACAATTTATTTTGCTATGTAATGCCCACAGGTTTTTGTTGCAGCCGTTCTGAGGTACCCACCTTGCTTTCAGGCCAAACCAGGGTTTAGCAGCATTCCTACCTCTCCTGGAGCTGAGAGGTGTGGAGGTTACAAGATTAATGTCAGTCAGCACCTGGTGCTAAGTAGCTCTGCTCCTATTTAAGCAGTGCTAACTGTTACTCCAGTGCTGGTCAATGATTCACTGCAGTTCTATGTTGGACAGCGATGGAGCAACACAGTGTGGTGGAAGCTCTGCTGGATAAGCTAAGTTCTTTGCTGGTTTGTTTGGTTTTGTTCTCCTTTTGTTTTGCGCTAGGGCTCCCAGTTAGGGACTGGTCAGTGGCCCAGGTTCGAGTGCAGTCTCGCACTTATCAGCGCGGTCGGCCTGCCGAGTAGGCAGGGTCCCCTCCCGAGCTAGGGGACGATAGGGAGAGCATTCCCCTTTAGTTTTTGTTTCCTTTTGCACAGTTGTGCCTTTGATTTATGTTATTGAGGTTGCACGTTCTAAGGACGCAACATTTGTTTTGCCTTCCTGTGGATCAACAAGGGGGTTGGGGTGGAAACAGGCTGAATTGGATGGACATTTGTCTTTCTTCAGCCTAGCATGCTATTTTATTATGTTTGTATGTGTGCAACATAAAAGTATATTATGCACATTATATTTGATATATGGCTGGCAGCCTTGTAGGTAAAGACCTAGACTTGGAAACCCATGTAGTTAGGATTCTAGGAGTCTGAGGGGTTATAAGGGTATGATTCAGTGGAACTTACATGCAGATGCCAGCAGAATAGATAGCGAGAGACAGTGGTTCTATGTTCAGCTGACTATATGACTAGAGCCACCCTTCTGTTCTCAAGAGTCAAGGCCCAGTAGAGGAGAGTCTATCAGCAGAAAAGAGCATACTATATTCTAGAGCTTAACTGAGATGGGAGAATTCCTTCTCTTTGTCGGTTCTACCAGCAGTCATTAGGAGAAACTCCCAAGAGTTGTGATGTAATTACCGGCATATGGTCCTTTAGCTACAAGCCTTTTTTTTCTCAAGTCACTGTACTAGTAAAGATTTGTAAGTTTGCACACCTCCTGTCTCTGACAATTCAATGCATTGAACCTCCTGCTGGGACACAGCTATTTCCAGACCCTGCCCGGTACATCTGGCTGCAACTTCTGATAAGGCCACCAATATAATCCTTTTGGTTGCCGCTCAGCTTTCTCAGAAACACTCATTGTCAAAAACCATCCCTCAACTAGAAGGAGTTCGGAATTGAATGAAAAGTGGCATTCATGTTTCATTCGCAGCACTCACCTCTGGGTCTCAAGACACGAACATGGCCATTGTCAGTGCCCAAACTAAACTGGATTCATCGCTGAAGATAACCTGGTTCCACTGCACATCAGTCCAGTTTCATTGTTCATGACAACACTGCAAATAGAGCTGATGATGGGTGTCAAAGGCAGAATGCGTAATAGGCTCCATGAGGCCAAATGTCCTTCAACGAATTGCCTGTTTATGGTTCTGACAGAGACAGGGGTGTAACAATGGTGCCCTCTGTCTCTGAATGGCAGGCAACAGACAATCAGACTATCCTCCTACTGGTGGTCTGTTATGGGTGACCTGACCCGGTTACCTTGTGAGTCCTCACATATTCACTGGTCTGAACACCTCCTAATTGTCTTCTCAGAATGGCCCAGGTGGTGGGCAATTCATCAATACGACCATTCAATTTCTTATATTCTAATAATGCGACACCTCTCAAACTTTTTTTTACCCAGGCAAAATCTCTTGGATTGCATTATAGAAATGTCTAGTATTCAACAAGCTCTACATACATAGAAAAAGAGGTCCACTACACACAAGGAGCCTCTAAGAGCCTTTTTATTAGCCAAGGAAAGAACTACTTTTAGGACCTGAAGTGGCAAGACCGTTCATCTAATCACACCACAACTCTGGCAACCCTATGGTGGTGCCTACAGGTGAAGGCTATGGTGAGGTGGTAAGGATGAATGAATGGGCTAGATGGAGGTGCTGCCAACCAGGTGTATGCCTCACTGGTGATGGGCATGGGATAATGCAGAGACAGGAAAGAAAAATGTTTGGCTAGACGCACTTGCAGTCCCTAATTGGTGCCTAACTTCATCCTCTAACCATGGAAAGCTAAGCCTTTCATGCAACACAGCTCTCCCTAACTACGGCTCAACTGAAGAAGAGGCTATTTGCCTCAAAACCCCTTTTTTTTCTTGCCTTATTATTATCGAATGAAGAGATTTAAGCCTCTACCTCTTGTCAAAAGGCTTTAATTGGAGGGTGTTCTGCATGCCAGACATTTTTTTCTCCTGTCTCCCCTTTAAATTCATTGACCAGTTTTGGCATCGGCATCCCTTACCGTTAATTCAGAACCTTATATTAAATTCCTTTGGAAATATGATTCCGACCAAATTAATATAACCTAGCTTTATTCTCAGTGTAATAAACAGTCTTCTATTCCCATCATGCTGTCTTTCTCTAAATCTCCCCTGTGATCCTTCATTTCTGTGCAGGAAATGGTGTGTAATTAAACTGTAGGCAAAAACAAAGGCGCTCACCGGAGGTCGCTGATATTAACCTTCTGTGCCCTCTTGCCTGCTCTCTAACCCATGGATCGCCCCCAAAGAGGCATCGGTCTGCAAAGGGTTAGGATTGCGGTTCCTGTTCAGAAAATAGACACAAACATCCATATTTAACGACTATTCATTTCATACACACCAGCATTAATTGTCTGCACATCACTCCTGTAGGCAGACATGTCTATTGTTTGCCGAGTGACATATGGTAATGCAGCTATTGGCGATGACAGTCTCTATGGAGCAGATTTGTTTACATTAACGGGTCATTAGAAGTCAACTCTTTAATTCTCCTCGTCAAATCAATTGTAACCGCGTCAAATTTCTTTCTGAATTTCTAAATCCTGTCAAAAAGGTTTGCTGCACCAGTGCAATGTGTTTCTAAGCCTGCCCTCACTTTATAGAGTAGGATCAGACTCCACAAAAATGACCAGGCTGGCATGGAGGTAATGCTGGACAAAGTTAGACAAAGTTTTGATTTGTTCTCCTTTTTTTTGGGCGATGGGGTGTACAGTTCTCCAAAGTTGGTTTCTAGAGCAATGCCCATAAGTACCATAAAGAGTTTTCCAATATCTTGTCTTATGTACTATTCAACACTTAAGGCTAGTGTTGAGTGAAACAAAACAGTCAAACTTTGCTGAGGGTGGTGGTGCCACCTGATCGGTAAGCTATGTTGTCTTGCAGTGCTGGAGTGATAGGTTCAAATATGACAATAACGGCATGGATTCCATATGTTCTCTCTGTGTTTCATTGTAATCCTCTTTATCTAACTCCATGTAGTTGTTGACCTTGGTGAAATTTGAACTTAAGACCCCAGTGCTGCAAGGCAATAGCACTAACTATTGAGCCACCATCCTTCTTCTGCCTCCTTCTCCTCAATTAATGTCACATAAACACAGGCAGAACATACAAACTCCATACAGGTGTTGAGGAATTTGAAGCTAGAAACCCAGCACTGTAGGGCAAGATGAGGAACCACCGCTACCACCATTGTTTGGCAAGGATCATTATTGTTGGTGAAGGTCTGGTTTGAACCAATTCAGACGGAACTGAACTTTTCCCCAAAATTTGGCAAACTGGCAAAGCCAAACTTCTCAAAAGTTTACTCATCTCTAGCGTTTGTGTCCATTCCTTTTTGTTCAAAGAACCCCCTAAAGCAAGCTGATCACCAAGAGTCCTGCAACTGAGACCCCTAGTAATCCACAGGGGAACATGGCAGCTGTTCACTTCCCCTGCAGTATGGCCACAGGGATAATGAAGAATTACATGGTGCCTATTGAAATATCGTTGTCAACAACATGTCGGGTGTGAGGAACTTTAGTGGTGACTCTTTTCTAGTTGAGGGTCCTAGATGATCTGAGTTTATTCTAAGTATGTTTTAAGTATTAATTAAATGGGTTTTATTACCACAAAATACATTATTTCCTAACCACAGGATAGCGAATTTATGTCTGATCGCTTGGGCTCTGACCTCTGCTACCTCTAGCAACCCTAAAAGCAGCACCCCTAAATGTTCTGTGTGAATGGTGTGGCTTGACTACGACTCTACAGTATTCATGTCTACAGGAAGAAAGAAGATCAATCCACTCTGCAATCTCCCACCATCTCATGGAGTAGTGGTTACACATGCAAATTGCTTTTCCATCTCAGGCAACACATTTGTAGGCATGTCCATTTACCCAACCATTGGTCCATGTGAAGCTACACCTGATCAGCCGATGAATGAGCAAGCACTTGTTCATCAGCAGATCATATCTTTTGTGCAGCTAAAAAATCATCATTGTTGGCAGCACATCTCTCTGTGGGAATAGGGGATTCGTTGCAAGCAATGATGAAATCATAAGGTGAATGAACGAGAATATGTAGTATCATTCTTCCCCCATACATTCTGAATCAGCCTATGTGAAGGCCACTGGCACTGAGATCATTGATCAACGCTTGTCATTCAGGTCAAATTTTGTTGCAGAAGTACCACTTTCCAGGTTTCAGCACCACGGAGAGCGACTCCTTTAGTACATTCTCTTCTTGAGCAGTTGGTTGTCATTGGTCTTTTTGGTCCAGCTGAAGGTGCTTTTCATTGTACTGCCTTCCCGGATTCTGACTCTGCTCTTCCTAACTTCTCTAGATTCTCCACTCCTGATCTTGGCTTGTTGTATTAACCATTCACCTGTCTCTTCACATGTTCTACTATACTGAACCAACTTCATATGCGTTGACTACTGGCTTGTCCCTCATTTTGAAGTTACGTCACCAGCCTCAACCTGGATCTTTCTAATTATGCCTTTGTTCACACACTCTGGTACCGAGCCCTGGTCTACTGTAGCATCAGTGTAATGGGACCTATGGAGCCTGCAGCGAAGCCCAGATCCCAACTGGTGGGGTGAAAGGGTAAAAACCATGCTTCCTCAGGTGTCAAGCCAGTTTGTGGCACAGCGGGTCCACATCCACTGATCCTGACATCCTTATTCCAAGTGACTGTGAACTCCAGCTATAATTACCCTCCACATGCCCTTACTAGACGTATGACTAGAGATTGTGTGAAGAGAAAATCCTTATTAGTCAAACCCATAATTATTTTTTAAAAAGTCAATAAAGTTCTTTGAGTGAAGTAATGTCCAAAACACCTAAATTCGTACCAATAATTCTATCCTCACATACGAGATACAAATAAGGGTTTGACAGTAAAAGTCAACATGGAGATTGCAGTATTAGCGCTGAGGCTTAAGTTGTCAAATCCATCCCAAACCTATTATTCCTCATCAGGCTCAATGGTATCTTTGTCACTTCTTGATAGGATCCACATGAGCTGAAGAAAGGTTTTGCTCTTTGTAGAGTGACATTCTGGATAATGAGATTGGGCAACTGTATAAACCAAGTGAGACCGGAGACCCCATTTCAATGATATATTCCGCAGGCTTTGGGATGGAGACACTTGCCAATACTCTATGTGAGACGAGAACCGCCGCGTCAATACCAATAACAATGAGAAGGTCGCAGACCCGGTAAAATAATTCCATCATCCTGCTTGTTGGATGCTGTCAGGAGAACAAGGGTCATCATGTAAAATATCACCATTGGGTCACTGAATATATATAACGTATTGGATTATATAAAGCGACTGATAATAACATCCTGGTGCAGAAAATGTACTTGCATCTTTGAAGATTGTATAATAAGACACACATCTTGGTTACTTGAAGTGTAAAAGATCGAGTGCGGGCTATCATCATATTTCATCCCCTTATCCAAAATAAAAAAATTCTGGAGTCATTTTCTGTCTATTTCTCAAAAATGAATTTAATCATCTCTTAAAGGGGTTGTCCAGTTGTAAACGATTGATGGCTCATACTCAGGACTTGCCATCCATAGTAGATCAATGGGGTCTTTTGTATAGAGCCCCCATCAATTAGCTATTCTCCAGGTGAGCTGATTTCTCACTGCTGTGGCCAGGCTTAATATTACACTTGAATGGAAATTTTGCCTGTAATACCAAGCCTGGCCACTACATTAGGAACGGGGCTGTCCGCTTCTCACAGAAATCAGCTCAGTGTACGAGCACATCAGCCTGGCAAATAGCTGATCAGTGGGGATCCTGGGTGGTGGACCCTTACTGATATACCATTGATTGCCTATACTGTGAATAGGCCATCAGTTTGGTAGTTTACAACTGGAAACCCCTTTAACTATGTCTCCAATATGGCCGTCGTTACAGCTTAGAGTTATCATCTGTTCCAGATTTGCCAGTACTTATAGGCAGCCCTGTGGGAAGGATGCCTGCTGAAGCGAGGATTAGATATTCAAACACTACAGAAAAGAGCAGATTTAGACTATGTGCACAATTTAGCACACTTTGTGGGATTCAAGTCCCGCCCCTTTCCACTCAGCCACCCCCTTTTTTCCACTGAGCCATGCCCTCTTGTCTAGCAAAAAGAAAAAGTGTCAAAAAAAACACATAATAAATGCGATTCACAACCTGAACCCCAGTTTTATTATGCCAATTGAGACAGATTATTGGCATTTAGCTTAGTAAATCTCTCCTCTGTGTGTAACCCCTTAATGACCAGAGTGTTTCGGTCCTTAATAACCCAACATTTTTTTTAGTGATTTGATGCCTTGCTGTTTTTTAATAGCTCAATTGTTTTTTTCTGTAGCTGCCAAAACTATTTTTGCCTTGTTTTTTTTCAGAACATAAAGGGATGTTTTTTAATACCTTTCTTCACAGAAATGTTATTAACATTTTTGATGTATTAAGGGTAATGTGTACAAAAAGTCCTTAAAAAAAGTTGTTTGTTTTAAATCTATGTTTCTTTATTTTTCAAGTTAGTACATGAACGTACAAAAAAATATAGGCATGAGTTCACCATTTTGTTTCAGATGTTTCGATATCTAATTTGCGTAGCCTTGGATTACAGGGTAGCTATGACAACAGTTAGGTTGGTGTGGGTGATTTTTTTTTTACTTTTTCTAATATAGATATATATATATATATATATATATATATATATATATATACACACACATATATATAGATATATAGACATATATATATATAGTAACAAGTTCTTTCAGGGGGTGGGGCGGCAAAGACACACTGGACTCCAAACGTGCAAAAACTTACTTTAGTTTTTATTATGCTCCAGGCAACAAAGGAAATGCAACACAAAATAAAGTCCATGCAGGAACAAAATGCAATGCTGCACCACGCAGGGTACTCGGGTAAATTCCTTCTCAGGCTGTCAGGCTGTATGCCTCTCCTCAGGCTGTCAGGCTGTATGCCTCTCCTCAGGCTGTCAGGCTGTATGTCTCTCCTCAGGCTGTCAGGCCTTGACTTCCTGGAGCTGCAGTCTTTTATGCTCCATTAACGGAACCAGTGCCTGCAACTGCGCTTCCTGAGAGCTAGGGTGAAGTTGTGGACTGGACCGCCACCCTGTCCAGACTAAAAGCCTGGGAGGGAGGTATACTCCATCCACAACTTCACCCTTTAACTGCCTACAATATGTATTTGATGCCCTCGCCTGCCAGACACAGAAGCAGAGGATTGTGTATGAACAATGCACCTAACAAGTACCCTGTTGTACCGCCTCTAGTTTGGATACAAGATGTGATATGGATGGGCATGGAAGCTCTAGTACCCTGTTGTACCACCTCTAGCTTGGATGCAAGATGTGATACGGGCAGGCATGGAGGCTCTAGTACCCTGTTGTACCGCCTCTACCTTGTATACAAGATGTAATACAGGCGGGCATGGAGGCTCTAGTACCTGGTTGTACTGCCTCTAGGTTGAATATAAGATGTGATACGGGCGGGCATGGTAGCTCTGGTACCCTGTAGTATCACCTCTAGTTTAGACACAAGATGTGACACGGGTGGGCATGGAGGCTCTAGTACCCTGCTGTACCTCCTCTAGCTTTGATACAAGCTTTGATACGGGCGGGCATGGTACCTCTAGTACCCTGTTGTATCACCTCTAGTTTAGATACAAGATGTGCCACGGGTGGGCATAGAGGCACAGAGGTTCTGTATGGTATCCTGCAGCATATCGCTCCACATTGGCTGTTACTAAGTCTCTAAATCATCCAAACTCATTGGCTGTCGAAGTTTATATACCAGACAGTCCCATATATTAATTTGGTGACCAGGCAGCCACCTAAGTATGCAAATGTTGTGGGGACATTCCTGTGACCCTCTTGTGTGCGGCCGAGCATTATCCTGCTGGAAAATATACAGAAGATGAATAACTTATACCAGCTGTACACATATAATTATATACAGGAGATGTGAGGTCTCTACAGCCCTATCTTTTGGTGTACTCTTGTATAGCTTCTGCCATTGATTTCAATGGAGCTGGCGGCAGCATCCTTCCCTATTGAAACTACTGCCCCAGAATGATGCGAGACATTTTTGGTACAGAAATGCCTCGCATCCACAGCGAATTTGCGTATTGGCGAGCACGATATCGGGATGTGATTCATGGCCACTATCACACAGACATTTTTTCCCGTGATTACTGCAGCATTTTGAATGCCGTGGTAATCGCAGTATAATCCTCCCATTGATTTCAATGGAGCCTTGCAGACATGTGCTTGAACGCGGCACTTCCAAGCACCGCAATTTTCAAGCGCTGTCTCTTCTGTTTTTACATTTAGCGCACTTCATCAATGATGGGGTGTGCTAAAGCCACTGTCAGAGGCAGGAACGCTGCCTCCAAAAACTAAAGTAAAATCGCGGCAAATTATGGAGCTTTGCCAGGGCCATGTGTGATAGTGGCCAAAGGGGCTACAAACTAATTTTCATGCGGTCCTGGAAATGAATCATGCTTGAAAAGCTCATGCCAAGCGGCTAGATCATGTATGCAAATTTGTTTTGTGGCTGTATGCAGCAGGGTTTAGATATGGGTACAGGTATGGCGGGGCCCGAGTAAAATGTTTGCACCCGGGCCCCTAAGAATTTAGTTAGGCCCCAGATGCCAACCTAATTAGTTATAGAGCAATACCAAAATAAATCTTTCCCTCACCTTCCCCAGGTGAATGAAAGAGTCACTTCGCCCCCAACCTCCATCGCTGATTTCTTAGAAACTGTAAGGATCATAGAAACAGACCAACAATGTCAATTAATCTCTTTTCATCCTGCGGCGGGTTCCTTACTATACAGACTGTAGTCAAAAAGAGGGATCCAGCGCTATATCTCAGTACTGCTGTCCTATATTGAAATAACAATAGCGTACTTGAATAGGAAGGCATGAGTTGTATGACGTACGGCCCCTATGGGCCCCGGAACATGGATTTTAATATTATGTTTAGTGGCCTCTGTAAGAGATAGAGAGTAAAACCCAATTGCAAAGTTGAAGAGTGAATGTGAGAAGCAGTAATCTGCTTTCCGCATCTCTCCCAGTCCTGTGGGACCGCTACTATGACTGAAGTAAGGGAAGCGTACTCTATACATGCATGGAGCCATTCAATAGTGCAGTCCAGGGCTGACGTTACCATTGCAGGACCGTGTTAGTGAACAGCAAACCGCCGATTCAGTGCAAATGCAATGCAGATTACTAGTAAGAGCACGAGCCAATCAGAAGACAATTCAATGTGAATGTGTGGGTTGGAATTTGGCACCTGGTTGGACCCGTGTTAATTCCAAGGACTGGCAACGCAGATCGGTATCTGAATCTCCTGCTGACAGTGGATGACTTCTTGGATGATCTGCCCCTATCATAGCAGAAGGAGGCCACATAAAGTCCATTTCCCCTACTTCAGTCATAGCAGCGGTCCCACCGGACTTGGAGAGATGCCGAAAATGGATTTCTGCTGCTCACAAACTACTCTTCAACTTTGCAATTGGGTTTAGCTTTTTCTCTTTTTTTACAGAAGCCACAACACAGAATTGAAATCCATGTCCTGTAGGTGCCCAGGACTGAGCGCCATACCATCATGCAACCCATCCATGCCTTCCAATCCAAGTACACTATTGTTATTTCAATATAAGATACCAGTACTGAGATATAGCGCTGGATCGGTCTTTTCGACTACCGCCTGTATTAATGAGTGGGGTTTGCACTTGGGTTTTCTTCTCATCGCTAAAAACAAATTGTATGTTATTAGTTGTAGAAATTGCACTTTCAGGTTTCAGCACCATGGAGAGCGATCACCTTTGGCACATTCCCTTCTTGAGTAGTTGGATCCCATTACACACTCTGCAGGGGGGTTCGTAATGCAAAATACTCTGCGACAGATGAAAAGTAGACGCGTCAATCATTCTACTTAAGAAATCTATGACATTGTCAGAATACAAAGTGACGGAGAAGAGATGGAGGCCTGAAGAGCAGCTCCTGTATCCTGGGCTTACTGTTATTCTCAGCACATATGACAGGGACACTGATAGCTGCCATGTGATGATGAATATGTTTGGCAATGAAGCTCGTGTCTCCGCAACATAAAATACAACTTAGGAGAAAAAAAATTGCTTCACAGATTTGAAGTAATTAAGCAATGTTTTCTCAATATTTCTTCTCTCCGCTTGAAAATCGATGCCAGCATTTCAATAAAATTAAAGCCTGTGTAACTTCAAGGATGATTTGCTGTACACAGAAAGTTGCCTGCTGCAGTCAATTTGAAGTATTAAAATTTGATAACTCTTTAATCACTTTATTTAATGAGATAGAAACAGCAGGAGAAGGGGAAATTCATCATGTCAGTTCGAGTACCTGGCTGTCTTCCTGCTGTGAATATTTAACATGACACCAATTCCTGAGCCCTCCTTTAGCCGTTGCCGTTGAATGAGCAAATTCTTCATGTCTATGAGTATCTTTGATTTCCCTCCAGAATTCACGTCAAGTTGGATCCTAGATCAAAAAGTCCCTCTAGGTGCCGTAAGGGAAAAATCATCATAGACACTGTGAGATGGAACTGTGTTTTTGCCTCAAAGTATAACAAAGTGTGAGAAAAGTGACAAAATCAAAGTATCAGAGTTTTTATATTGGGGGTACATATTTTCTGTTTATTGAAAGATGGGGCAAGTCTATGAGTGTTGACTTGATGCCACATTGACCATTGTGTTCTCAAGGAGAAGAGAATATTATAAAAACTGGTAGTGAATGTTCATGCAATATTAGGTTGATGTGATATTTGGGGCTGCCCAAGACAATCGATAACCTACTGGTCTCATTTTTGAAGGGTTGATAAAACAATCAGCAATGATCTGACTGGCTGCATTGGGTAGATTCTCCACTCTATTTTGCAATGGGAGTAGTGGTGTCAGCATTTGAGCACTGAGGCTCCTGTGTCCCAAGCAGTAGCTCTTCTTGCAGCGTCCCATACAAAAACAATGGGCACCTGACCCATGTGGGGAGCTGGGAGGGTTAAGTGCTGACGTGTCATGGTGGCACTTACCAGAATCCTTTCCCATACGGGACACACGCAGCTAAGGCCAGAATGTAACTGCAGGCCACCAAAGACACCCCTAGGATGGGGAATGCCAATAAACGGGATGATGGAGGTTGTAGTTGTCATGGGTGAAGCCACCATTCCTACACACCGGAATAATACTCGGGAGAGAATAATTAGAGACACACAGTCTTTTAGTACCTGAGTGCTGCCTCTGAGCGTAGGGACCAATCACAGACAGCTCTCAGCTGTCATTCAATAGCTGAGAGCTGCCTCTGATTGGTAACAGTGCTCAGCCAATCAGAGCCAGCCCTTTCAGCAGGTGGGGATTTTAAATCCCCGTCTGCTGAAAGCTCCTCATAGCAGTGCAGGAGAAGAGCCGGTTGGATGCTGCTGAGCCCCGGCAGCTACAGAGAGGTGAGTATACATTTTTTTTTTATTTTTTACACATTTTTGGATTGATCTTCAGGGAAGGGCTTATATTTTAAGCTCTTCCCCGAAAATCACTGCAGGGCTTGCCAGCAGCCCATTGCTTTCAATGGAGCTAGCTGTATTGCTGGCCCCATTGAATTCAATGGGAGAACATTGAGCTCCTCTGCTACAGCTGTCACAGCTGTGGCAGAGGATCGCAAACTTCACTATATGTTCTCAATGGGGTCGGTGCTGCTGCAGCCGGCCGCTTTGACCACAGGTGAAACCCCTGGATGTGACAGCATCCAGGGGTTTCACATCCAAGAAATCCCCTGCTGCAGCTGTCACAGCCGCAGCAGGGAATAGCGGGCTGCATAAACGCTGCTAGGTGCGTTTTTTTCCACCGTGACGCCCGCTTCGACCACGCAAATTTTTGAACACATCAGTTATGCATATAGAAATTCGTACGTCAAAACGCCTGTGTGACTGCTCCCTCACAAGGTAATTTTAGGTACAGTCTATACAGTGCAGGCAAGACAAGAGGTTTGATGTCAGGGAGGAAACACAGGGTGACACCGGTCCTGCAGTCTACCTTATCTGCTAGGAACCGCTCTTGGAGGGGAACACTCCGGAGGAGGAAAAGGGGTAGGGATCACTCCACAAAAACTCTGACAGTAGTTACTGACTTTCACCCAGCCCTGGAGACGCATGAGTGTAACTGAGTAGCGTACTTCTGCCCAGGAATCCTGGATCTGGACGGCCGCGTAGGAAAACGTGAAGAATTATTTAGTTCTTCTGCACTGGCCTTGTCTTATAGAATTACTTACAAATGCTCTCTCAAATATTTGGGGCTCACTCCACTCACATCCAGAACTCAATCATAATGGGATATCTCTCCTCCGCTTCCATCTTTACCACAAGGAAGCTGAAGGTGCTTCCATGTGGCTCTGTGTTTGGTGGTAGATAAAATTGAACTCTTGCTACTCCAGAAGATGGGACCTCAGACACTTTCTCGCTCTTAGTCACTCCTATTTATACCTTCACTCATACCACATGACGTGACAGACTAATACATTTACATGCACGCAATGATTTTATTAGAGTTAACCTCTCAAGCACCGCAGCTGTGAAACACACACACTGGAAATAACAAGCTTTCACAGTGCATCTACATGGGACAAACATGTATGACATTTATGGAGGAGAGCAGGATGATGTGCTGGGTCACTACATTCTCACTAAGATACTGATGAACCTGGACATATCCATTGTTGAACCTATTAACCCCTTTGAATGGGTTTTGCAAGCTCACATAATCTGATCTAGTAGAATACTAGTGTCAGAATTCAAGCCTAGAAGCTCCAGTGTCCCAGGCAGTTGCTCTTCTTACTAACCTACTGGTTATGCTAGACAACTCTTTTTCTGAACCTATTGACCCAGTTCCTTTCCTCTTTGGTTTCCTTGCCTTCTTGCCCTGATGGCCTATATAGCACCACCTCTAGACTTTTTATGTAAACCTGGCCCTAGCATTAACTACTTGGTAGTTTATTGTGCTCCCCTGCTTCTAGTCTACTAGATTTTCTTGTTGGTACTGTTGGGATTTGTCTTACTGTAACTCTTTTGATGCACCCTGAGATGCATGTATATCATGGTTTTCTATGAAGGCTTGAAATTAATCACGAATAACCAGACTGACTACATTGGGTAGATTCTCCTCTCTCCTTTGCCGTAAGTCTTACAACCCCCAAAAAATTGATCTATTGGAGTAGTGGTGTCAGCATTTGAGCCCCAAGGCTCCTGTGTCCCAGGCATTAGCTCTTCTCACTAAGCTACTGATGAACCTGGACATCTCCATTGTTGAACCTATTGACCTGTCCTAGTCCCTTGCTACTAGGATTTCTTGTCTTGGTTGCCTAATTAGCCCCACTTCTGGATCTCTAGATAAGCCTGGCACTAGCATTACTTAATTTCCAGATTACTAAACTTCCTGCCTCTAGCCCAGCTTGTTGCTACTGTTGTGCCTTTATTCAATCTATTGCTTATCTGTATATCATATTTGGATTGCATCTTCAAACTACTGCTGCTTATCTGTGTACCGAGCCTGGACTACCCTTACTTCATTAACAGCCACTGGACTCTGCTTCCTAGACTGTAACAGATAGATTCAGGCTTCACATTATCATAGACATTTGCTTCCATCTGACTAAGCATGCTCAGACCTGGGGATGAGCTAGACTACTAGATTCACTGGATCTTTGAGAAATTCATCTCCCATCATGTCTTAACCCTCTTCATGCACCGTGACATGCATATGTATATCATGGTTTGCTATGAAGGGTTGAAAAACCATCACAAACGAACTGACTGGCTGCATTGACTACATTTCCCAACTCCTTTGCAATGGATCTTACAACCCTTCACCCCTTCTCCAAATCTGGTATATTAGCATGGGCGTAACTATAGAGGATGCAGGGGATGCGGTTGCACCCAGGCCCAGGAGCCTTAGGGGGCCCATAAGGCCTCTCTTCTCCATATAGGAAGCCTAGTACTATGAATAAAGCATTATAGTTGTGGGCCCTGTTACAGGTTTTGCATCGGGGCCTGAGAGCTTCAAGTTACGCCTCTGTATATTAGGGTACTAGTGTCGAGCTTCAAGCCCAGAGGCTCCTCTGTCCTAGGGTGTAGCTCTTCTCACTGAGTTGCTGGTGTTCCTGAAGAGCTCCATTGCTGAAGCTATTGACCTAGTTCCTTGCTTCTTGGAATTCCTTGTCTTGATTGCCGAATTAGACTTTGGACTTCTATATATACTAACTTGGGTATTTAAGCTCAGCTGCTTCTGCTTCATCAACCTGTGGCCGGCCGCACCTGCTGTACTCCATGCCCACCGATTCTCTTTTGCAGGGAATATTACTGAAAAATGTTGTTTATCGGGAAATTTAATGGTGTGTTAGCAATTTTAAAAAAGCCTGTAGAGGTTTAGGCAAAATTCTGCCAGTGTATACAAAAGTAGTAAAAAAAAGAGGTTTGTAGCTTACCGCTTTGCTTCCTGTAGCATTCAGTGATTTTTTGGCTAGGTGTTTCACTGTTGCAGCTTCACCACCTAGTCACAGCGGCACTTTATATTCAATATATCCAAAAAGAGAAAGGAAGCTGATTACTGGGAAAACACTTTTCGCCTTTATTTAAATTGTGCCATAAATAACGGGATAATAGTGTTTTCACAGTAATCAGCTTCCTTTCTTTTTTGGGATATACGAAAGTAGGCCTATGGGGCAACATGCAAGGAGACCTCCACATTGGCTTGTCCTGGGTATTCTGTGTATTTGGAATAGCTGAGGCCTTACTATTCCTAATTCCACAAAGTCATTTTTGGGAGCATGGATATTTATATATATCGATTGCAGTCGTTCTCCTGGGACAGGAACTCTGCTCTTAAGTGGTTGCATTTTCTATTACAATCACCGTCCTGGGACGGCCTATCTACTAGTGTTTTATATTGTCAGCCCGGAATCTAGGGAGATATTGCTTGTCAATTGATTTTACTATTTTAGAGGGTTGAAAGGGTTTCCTGCAACTGAATTAACACTTCATCATTTGATACATTAGTAGTAATGCAACACCCCAGAGGGGTGACCCTGGCACCTGGCTAACGTGAAGAGCTGAAGGGTTAAGTGCTGACGTGTCATGGTGGCACTTACCAGGCTCTGGTCCCGTAGGGATGACACGCAACCAAGGGCAGTGTAGATTGCCAGCCGAGCTTCCATACTCCTTTGGCTGGGAGTGCCAATAAAGGGGATGAGAGGGGTTGTAGTAGATATCATTCGTGATGCCACCGTTCCAGCTCACTGTTAATCACTGTGGTGGAGTAAATAACACGCATACTTGTGTATAGTACCTTGGGTCCTCAAGAATGGTTGAGGCCTGGTATAACTTTTACTTGGAAAAAACTTGTATAACAGGTAATTACTGGTATAATTCACTTGTAGCAGCTACAGGCTATAGCTCAAAGGTAGGGAGGATACACAGGTACAATACAGCCTATAGTCCATGTTATCTACATGTCACCGGTCCTGGATTTTGGAGTACTCCGGAGGAGGAAAAGGGTAAGGGTCACTCCACACACACTCTGGCAGACAAAATTACTCAAGAAGATGGCTTAGCCTAGATGTACCCCACACATCATCCGCATGGGTGTCACAATTACATACCTCTGTGCGGTGATCCTAATGGCGGACGTCGGTACAGGAAAAACACCTGTGTTGTGAATAGGTACCTGTTTGAATAAACTGGGGTAGTGCGTTCTCTCTCTGGAAGGGACTCACTCTTCTCACATCCACTTGCCAGACACTACGGGTAGTCGTTCCTCTTCCTCCATCTTCGCCTACATGGAAGCTAAAGGTGCTTCCATGCGGCTCTGTGTTAGCACTCTCAGGTAGACGAGATGGAACTCCTTTCCCGCTCTCAGGCACTCACATATATAATCTCACTTGTACCACATGACTTTGCTAAAAGTTTGGTGAGAATCCAAACCTTAGGACTGATTTAGACACAATGAGAATTGCTCAAAATTCCCTCTAGAGAATCTTTTGAGTGATTCTCGTTCTGTCTAAATGCACTGACATTGTGCAGTTTTTGTGCATGAGTCGTTGATCACTGAATTCTAGCTTACTAGCGGAGTAGGCTGCTATCAGCGGACTGCACTAATAAGATTCTCTCTGCCGTGTCCTGCTGTGAATTCACAATGGGGACATTGGCAATCAGAGCAGAGAAGAATACAGCTGTGTTGCAACCGTTCGGAGGTTCCCACCTTGCTTTCAGGCCAGACCAGGGTTTAGCAGTATTCCTACCTCTCCTGGAGCTGAGGGGTGTGGTGGTTGCAAGAGTAATGTCAGTCCTCACCTGGTGCTGAATAGCTCTGCTCCTATTTAAGCAGTGCTAGTATTGACCCCTGTGCTGGTCAATGCTTCAGTTGCCGCTGGACAGCTGCTGAGGAAACACATCCTGCTTGAAGCTCCTCCATGCTAGTTCCTATATCTGTTTTGTTTGGTTTTCTGTTTCCCTTTCTTTTGGTCCTAGGGCTCCCTGATAGGGTCTTGTCAGTGGCCCAGAAACGAGTGCGGGTCCGCACTTATCTGAGCGATCGGCCCGCCGAGTAGGCAGGGCCCCCTCCCGGGTAAGGGGTTTATAGGGAGAGGTTTTCCCGTAGTTTTATGCTTCTTTTGCACAGGTGTGCCTTTTCGTTTGTTTTGGATATTCCATGTCTGGTTGGACACCACAAGCTGTTTGTTTATGCAAAACAGCTGTATTGTTCTATTAGCAGCCACAGTGGTGTCCTGCTCTGCCTGCATAGCTCTATAGTAGATTATTAGCTGCTATAAAGTATGTAAAGATGATCGCTCAACACTGTCACTCAGACTGTTGTTTGAGCGAATTATGAGCGATCATCTATCAGTGTAAATGGGGCCTTTGATAGTTTGTATTAGCAGAACCCGTTAAAAGAAGAAGGAAAAGGAAGGGAAAAGGAGGAAAAAAGGGAATAGGAGGAAAAAGAAGCAGAAAGAAGATGAAAAATTAAGGAAAAAAGCATATTTTTCCTTTTTCTCCTTTTTGCCTCCTTGTTCTTCTTCTTCCTCCTTCTTTATTTACCTTCTTTTTTCTCCATTTTTCATTCTCCTCCTTTCTTTTTCCTTCTTTTTTGTTCTTCATTAACCCTGCCTTAAAAAAAAGCTCAAAAGTACTTGGACTCCTAGGTGATAGTGTTATACAATGCTTTTATGGCTCTTAGACAATGTTATGCATTCACCAGTTTTAGGGATATTGGTGAAGTTTTACTTTGGTTCAAACTAATTCAGACTGAACAGAACTTTTTGCTAAAGTTCAGTGAACTTTTAAAAGTTTGCTCATCACCCCAATGACCCCAATAGCGCTGCAAATAGGAGATGGTACAATGCCCGTGCATCACCACCTTCTGGAAGAAGGTGGTGCAGATGCATTGCACTTCCTATTTGCATACCAAATTTCCCAGAAGAGCACTGCACGGCCTATTAGCCTTTTTACGCCTACTTGGCACTCTCCACAAGGGGAAACAGTAGCCCTCTTAATAGTGTAAAGAAAAGAAAGATGTTGGAAGACTCCACCATCCCTCCTCCCTCCAGTCAGCGTGAATAGACATCTTATTGGGTGATTATAGCTGGAAACATTTACCTTGTGTCTCTGGCCAAGTTTGGATGAACGAAGTTTTACTGTAGAGCTTTATGAGCACGCTAGACTACTAATCATGTGCTCATAGAGCTGACACCAGCGAGACAGTGGCATAAGTTCACTATCTATCCTTCCTACAAAATGTCAGCATGTGTCCTTGCTATCCCACAGTACTGCAATTATAGCCCATCATCGTCAGTAACATATGCACGGCTTGAAGATCCTACATTAGAGTTTTTAAATCAGAAGACGCAGGAAGGAGTCAAGCTTCCAAATAATCCCCTTTCTGCAATAGTTAGAAAGATCTATGTATATTAGAAGGAGCTTTTCTGCCAGATTAATTCATTAGATTTTACCCCGAAGCTCGTTCCTACTGTGGGTTTTGCATGAAATCAGCTAGGAGTCAAAATCAAATGCGCAGACATCTGGTGACAAAAATGGAATACAAAATATTGGACATTAGCAAAGCCTTCAACTGCTACTATTGACACGTTAGAAAGCCGGGAGAGCGGAGATCAGATCATAGAGAAAGATGAATATCTTCCTCCACAGACACGGGTCTGATCTTCAGAGCGATGACGGGATCAGACGTCTTTACAAATATACCTTAGAAGCACAAGTCAAATCTGACTTCTTCTCTTCAATGGGAAACACATATAGTGAATATCATGAATATTAACCAACTTGTCAGTATTGTCACTTTTATCCGAACATTAAGGGAAATCAAACGCAGCAAAAAAAATTGTATTTACATCAGATCCGTCATTATTGACTCATTTGCCCCAATCTGCAGGGTGGGGGGGGGGGGCCACAAATATTGAAACACAGCGTGAAATGCATGGGATTTATCATTAGCACTGAGCTGCCCTATTGACCCCTGTTTGGCTGAGATCTTTCCTGATAAATTTGTGTTTACTTCACCTCTTGCCCTGCTCGGGGTGGTTTTGGGAGCAGTCGGTAACAGCAGCCGAGTGGCTCAAACCCCTGACCAATGGAACCTTGTTGCTTGGGCAGATGTTCACTTCTACCCGGCGGTATATGTGTCATATTACCTCTACTTAAAATCGGTCTTTACATGTCTTATTGAAAAATGATTAATAATCCCATGTAATTTAAGGCATGCATTTTGTGTAGTGTTTCCATATTTTTGCCCACCCCCTGTATGTACAAGCGGTCCCTGATAACCTTCTGTTTCTGACTGGACGTTTAGTTGGTTGTAGTTGCTTGTAGAAATCTGATCAACACTTCATGGTGAGGATTGTTGTAGCAGACTTGTACTGCGTGAGTAAAGTAGGGATAAATCAGCAAGCAAGTTTTCTCAAAGAACAGATGTATTTGACAACCTAAAGGTCCATTTACACCAGCCGATGATCGCTAAAAAAATCCCCAATCGGCGATGGTTTTAGCGATCATCGGCGCGTCTAAATGCGTGCCCATCATGCGCTTTTCGGGCACTGCTAGCTGATCGTTAAATTCAGTCCAACCTAAAAATCGTCCTTCTCTCTTATCAGCAGTTCTCCACGGGGAGTGTTTCCCCATGGACACCAAAGGATCTGAGCACAGATAAGAGCCCTCAGGCTATTAACTGCTTTCAGCTAAGGCTTCATTTGCACAGTTAATTGGTACTTAGGTAGTCGTGTAGCTACTTAATACTTTATGCAAAATGATCGCTCAGAGCTGTCACTCAAACTGTCATTTAAGCGATTTTTGAGCAATTATCTGATGGTGTAATGGGCCTTACGATTAGACAACATACAAGCTAATTACATCACTTGTGCAATACTGAGGGACTCCAGTAAACATGACCTGTTGGGGGTCCATGAGGACTGGAGCTGGGAAACACTGTTCTATGCAATACACACATGTCTGTACCCAAATGATGAGTAAGCATTAGCCTAAATCCTTACTTTTAGTTTTTGGCACCCTGTATATAAATTCTGGGTCTCGTGTCAGTCAGGTGGTACTAAGAGCTCCCCAAGTCACTGCGTGACTCAAGTCTCCACTCCCCTTTTCTCAAGCACTGAAATCCTGTGCATGAGGCGTGCAGCCTGCTCTCCACACCATCCAGCACATGTGCAGTTGGATACATCTGCTTCACCTCATGCTAATGTGCACCACGCATGCGCTGGAAGATATGGGAAGTGGCGCATGAGCATGTTTTTAGCACTAGGAAGGCAGTGAGTGGAGACTGGCATGAATCAACAACTCGGGGAGGTCTTGGTATTGCCAAATTGACTCAAGATCCAGAACTTATATACAAGATGCCAAAAGTTAAAAGTAACATTTTGGGCTGATGCCTACTCTCTGAGTTTGGGTACAGACGTGTGCACTGCATAGTATATGATTGATAGTGCTATGGTAGCAGCTTAATAGGCAAAAACACTGCTGATAGGTTCCCTTTAAGTGGTAAAGGGTCTTTGGGTGCCTTCAGGTGCCAGGATCCAGATGAGACTGTTACCTTACCACCCACTATAGCTATACCCCTGCTGCAATGCAGATCAGTGTTTTAGCCTTCATTGTCTTAAATGTGGGAAATATGGTTTCTCTTTAGGAAATTCGCAGGTCAGAAAGCTGCCAATGAGAAGGTAATGGAAAAATACTTTAAACTTGAATAAAGCTGAATATGCACATAAGACTAGTATAGGCCTGAAAATGGCTGACCATTCAGACTTGCAGTACTGGTACGAACCATGCAACCATCAATATGCCAAACTAAATTGGTAGATCAGGGGCAGTTTGAAAAAATGAAAAATAAGAGAGCACTAGGTGTCAAATGATTGGCCAAAAATGGGCAATCCTACCATGACATATGCAATTTCATCCAACCATTTGTCAAAAGAATCCAACCTGACCAATAACAGTTTTGGCAGACAGTAATCTGCCATTGGTCAATGTGAATCATTGCTCAAAATTGGCCAATTCAACCAACTGGACAGCTTCATGGTAACCAATAGTGAATGATGATCAGATCAAGAATCTTGCTGTGTGGAGCCCATACACATGGAGAGTAATCCTTAAGGGGCAATCCAGGTCCCAGTTTCCTCTTGTTCTTGGGGAGAGTATTTCAGACAGGGTTATAAGTATTAATGAGTGCTACTTAGGCTGGGCTCACATGACCATGCTGGTAGCGTATTCCACAAGTGGGTTTTGCGCCCAGAGTATGCTATACCAATCTTCCATAGGCTGCCGTGTTGCTGCTCACATGATTTGCGTGAAATACATGTTCAAGAAAACTCGCAGCATATTACGCACACATACATGTCAAGGTAGTGCATGGCAATTGGCGGTGCACAGCAAGTATACAATATCATTGTGTATTTACTGAGTGTGGTGGGCGTGTCTCCCTCAGATGGCATGCAGCGTATCACGGCCATCCGAGCCTAGCCTTAGGGACAGTGGTGTCTGGTGTTAAGGTTTGTGTCAGGGAGAGAGTAGGAAAAGTCACATGGAGAGCAAGTGTTAGGGATAGGATTTCTCTGATTGTTATTTCTGCTCCATACCATCTGCTCCAGTCTCCACTGCCAATTTCAGCATTATCTTCATCACATGGTTTCCATCACCTTCTGCCCCTGTCATCTAATGGTGAGTTCCTATATTTGTATTACTGCTGTCTACTGTGGTGATACATACTTCATATTTATTCTTGTGATACTCCGGCTATAACATTAGTACTGTCAATTTGGGGGGTACCTGAGTACTGGAAGACACTGTTAGCACCTGGAAATGGTGATTGCTATAGATGAAGTCAAGTCCTGCTGTTCAGTGTCCACCCAGCATCATTACAATAGCACATACAATGGAGGTAATGTAATTGTTTGTAGATCTGAATTAGTTATGCAGGGTATGCTGTTACTTGTAGTGCATTGTTAGCTGATGTGACCTACATCGATTACTATTGTGTAAAACTTTCTCTAAAAGATGTAATTACTTGTGACTGTCACTCCGTGATATCAGGCTCCCCTTGGGCAGTCCACAAGTACAATGCTTGCATAAAGTCAAATGTATTTACATAGCATTGTCCAATTTAATTAGCACATATAAATAGTGTCTGAGGACCAGACTGGCAGGCAGCAGTAGCTGGGGTGTAATGTACGGATCAGAATGACCTCGGTGACCAGGGATTATCTTGTGCCCATTACTGAATATGCAGCATAATTAGACACATTTACCTTCCTCTTGAGTTTATGTAATGGGGCTGTAAAGTCAGTACAGACCCGCAGGAGCAGATATCTGCCCTAAGTATTAATCTCCATTCTGTTTTACTACATCACCTAATGATTGAAACAGAGGAATATATGAAACTATAGTTACCTAAAGCACCATAATAAAACTGGCATGAGTCATAAAGGAGTTGTCGCCAGTAATACATGAAACTTTGTCTCATATAAGGGGAAAGTGGAATCTTACTTTCAGTCTGTAGTCATCCTTTCCAGCTTATAAACTCTCTTAAGTGTCCAAAAACCTCATCAGTCCTAATAGAGTAATACAGTAATTGAAAGACAAAGAGGAGGGGGATGCAGCTACTCCTTCCTTCCTTCCTTCCTTTTCCTTCCTCTCCCATCCTTTCTTCCTTTTCTTTAGCCTTCTGTCTTTTTTCCTTCTATTGCCTTTCTTCCTTTTCCTTCTCTTTCATTCCTTCCTTTTCCTTCTCTTTCATTCCTTCCTTCCTTCCCCTCCCATTCTTTCTTTCTTTTCCTTCTTTCCTTGCTTTCCCTTCTGTCCCTTTTTCTTCCCTTGTTTTTTTCTTTCTTTTCCTTTCATTTCTTTCTTCCCTCCCCTTTCTTCATTGCTTTGCCTTTTTTCCTTCCTTCCCTTCCTTTTCTTCCTTCTTTTTCCTTCCTTCCTTCCTTCCCTCCCTCTCTTTCCTTCCTTCCTTCCTTCCTTCCTTCCCCCCATTCTATCTTTATTTCCTTTCTGTCCTTTTTCCTTCCTTCCTTCCCTCTCTTTCCTTCCTTCCTTGCTCCCCCCCCCCCCCCATTCTATCTTTATTTCCGTTCTGTCCTTTTTCCTTCCTTCCTTCCTTCCTTCCTTCCTTCCTTCCTTCCCCTCCCATTCTATCTTTATTTCCATTCTGTCCTTCCTTCCTTCCCCCCTCTTTCCTTCCTTCTGTCCTCTCTCATCCTTCCTTCCTTTGCCTTCTTTCCTTCCCTTTCTTTTCATCCTTTTCCTTCCATTTTCTTCCCTCTTTTCTTGGCCTTCCTTTTGTTTTCCTTCCCTACCTCCCTGATGAGGGGGCACAAGTTTGGATACATCTGATCTATGACCCCACCAATGTCTGACTCAACCGTAGTCCTATACGTACAATACAGATTTTTCTCACTTTCATGATGTCACACACGTTTACAGTATTACATTCTGGCCTGATTAACGAAGCACTCAGCTATAATCAATGAGGCTTTCTCTGACTATTGGGGATGACTGATGTCCCATCATAGGTAAAGTTTATCCATTAAGCTAAACAGATTGCTTAAGTCAGGTAAATAGAATATCTTTATTCATCAAGTGTGAAATTAAATGCACAACACTATACCAGCCGGGCCTACGGCCGCTGTTACTACAAGTAGTAAATTCCCCGCAACAGACCTTAATCTGCCATCTCACCACAAAGCACTACTCCTTGGGTAATAGTATTTGGAAATGATGAAATATTTAAACCCTCCTGCCAGCACATTGTTATTTAAAGTATGGAGACAGAGAAGTACATCCAATTCAACATAATGACTGATCTTATCAGACATGTAGTTTCAATCAATAGCTATTAGAGGTAATGTATACACTTCATTATTTCCCTTGTTCTAGATTTTACTCTACAGCCTATCAGTCAGATCCGTTTACCATATGGTATGCGAGAAGAATAGCTACATCAGAATTAAATAGGTATCCCAGCTCACTAGCATTAGGGTCTACCATTCTCTAATGCCTCTACTGTGATAGATAATCAACTAGATACATTATGGTGGCCAACCTGGTAAATAATCATAGTGCTGGATGTTTCATGGATGTAGCTATAGGGGGTGTGGAGGTAATAGTCGTACCCCAGCCCTGATGCCTGTGGAGAACCAAAGGCCACCTAAGTAGAAACTAGTATTATATTTCGTGATGAGAAAAAATTTAAAAAGTTTGGTTCAGTCCAAATTAGTTGGAGTGGTAGTTCACCAAAACCCAAAAAACTGATATAATACTGTCTAAGAAACATAAAAGCCCCATATAACACTCTGAGAGTATTATAAAGGGCTTTTAGGGCTCTCTAACTGTGGTATACACTAGTGTTCAAGACTAGTGATTAGTAAACCTAACCAGTAGAACCTTGTTTCAGGTAGATCTTTACTATAAACTCGTAAGGGCAGTAAAAATCCTCAAATTATAGAATGAATCACGGAAAAAGGTCCCTACTAGAGATGAGCGAGCATACTCGATAAGGTAAACTACTTGAGCGAGTAGTGCCTTATTCGACTACCTGCCCGCTCGTCTCTAAAGATTCGGCTGCCGGCGCGGGTGACAGGTGAGTTGCGGCGGTGAGCAGGGAGGAGCGAGGGGGAGAGAGTAAGAGAGAGATCTCCCCTCCGTTCCTCCCCGCTCTCCCCCGCCGCCGGCCCCAAAATCTTTAGAGACAAGCGGGCAGGTACTCGAATAAGGCACTACTCGCTCGAGTAGTTTGCCTTATCGAGTATGCTCACTCATCTCTAGTCCCTATTAAAATATAACTTTTATTAAACAGATATTAGAATAATCATGGGCCACTATTACAAAACAAACCATATGTCAATATCGGCAATATCCAAACACATTACCGGTAGAGATGAGTGAATATACTCGTTTCGAGTAATTACTCGATCAAGCACCGCGATTTTCGAGTACTTCCGTACTCGGGTGAAAAGATTCGGGGGGCGCCGGGGGCGGAGGGAGGCGTGGCGGAATGGGGGGGTAGCAGTGGGGAACAGGGGGGAGCCCTCTCTCTCTCCCTCTCCCCCCCACTCCCCGCTGCAACCCCCCACTCACGCACAGCACCCGAATAATTTCGCCCGAGTACGGAAGTATTCGAAAATCGCGGCGCTCGGGCAAAAAAGGGACGTGGCCGAGTAGGTTCGCTCATCTCTAATTACTGGTAATGAACGAGTTAGGAGTGATTAAACACAACAGGGCATAGTCTCAGCAAGTGGAGAGAGGACTTGAATAGAAAGAAGGATTAACAGACATAATAGTTCAATCTAGTCCAAGTCCCGCCCTACATACACCGAAAAGCCCCTGACAAAGGTGAGCAAGGCATAAATACTACGTTGTACACAAGAACAAATAAAACATGGAAGATCAGATTGCCAACTCGCACAGCACTTATTAGATCTCACAGGGCTGACAAGAAAACCTAAGACTATAAGCAGTTTTTTGATAACAATAGCAAATCAAACATAGTCTTAAGAAAGTTTATAGAGGAGCGTCGATAATAACTCACGTTCACTCAAGGAAGCTGTTTGCAGATGACATGTGAGGGCTGATAATGCAAAAATCAGAAATAATGTGCCTTAATGGCAGAAGAGGTAACTGAAGTGCTGTGTGGGTTGGCGATCTGATCTTCCATGTTTTACTTATTCTTGTTAACTATGTAGTATTTATGAGTTGCTCACCTTCGTCAGATGCTTTTCGGCATATGTAGGGGGATTGGACTAGGTTGAACTACTACCGGATGTCTATTCATCCTTCTTTCTTTTTAAGTCCTCTCTCCACTTGCTGAGACCACGCCCTGTTGTCTAATCACTCCTAACTCATTCAGTTGTGGTCATTTCGTACCGGTAACGAGTTTGGATATTGTCCATATTGACATATGGTTTGTTTTGTTATAGTTGCCCATGATTATTTTAATATCTGTTTAATAAAAGTTAGAGAAATTTGGTTTGGGTTCATGCCGAACCAAACTTTTATCAAAGTTTGACATGAAACAGTGTTTTAATGGTTTGGTTCAATAAAGACTAATTATATAATACTCATAGTAGGTGGAGGAGCCCTTTAAAAGATCTTATATAATAGAGAAACCAACATGGAACCTTTCCCAGATGTTGGATTATTCCATCACACCTAGTTTAGTTTGTGGACAACGATGAAGCCAGCATTTAATTAGTCTAACATCTCTATTAGCTATAATAGAAAATGGTTACAAGAACATTGGACCAAACTCCCATTTTTGTTTGCTTACGTAGCAGTGCTTATGATAATGGAGGCCCTAACAGGCCAAAATGAGTTTAGCCCCTGACTTTCTGGTACCATAGTAAGCAGTAATAGGGAATAGTTAGTTATCACGCTTGGACAACGATGGTCTGTAGGGCCGATCTAGAATGACCACGACCGAGAGCATTGTTCCATTCAGTGTAGATGTCGGAGGAGGTACCGTTGCATATCTGTTGCACCCACAAGCGCCGCGGATGACTAGAAGGCCTCCACCATCCGGCAGGGGGTCATCTCTAGATTTTCCTAGCAATTGCTGCGGTTAGAGCACCGTGGGCCGGGACAGCTACTGACAAGCGTGCAACCTGACCAAAAAGTACGAGTCGTCTCCTTGTGTCTCTATGATACCTATGCTGTTACCTCCACCAAGTGCTACATAGGGTATTAGCTGTGAAAAGCAAAAATAAAATAAAATGAGAAATAAAAAGATGTATAACACTTAGGATCGGGGCATTCAAATTCTCATCCGGAGGTCAAAGTAGGTGCATGGAGCAAAAACATCCAGCCAGATTCCAGGTATATATAATGGAAGGGAAAAAAGTTGCTGAATCTCCAGCGCCAATAAAAAAAAACCTCAAATATTTATTGCGGCATCAGAACAAGAATAGTAGAAAAAATACACAAACATATAAAAGCCACTTAGGCCTTTCAACTCGAACTTACTTATTGCTATGCAAAGCATGCTACGAGTAGAAGTCCTTGAGTTGAAATACGTAAGTGGTTTTATCTGTATGCACATTTGTCTGATTTAATGTGAGGCCTCAATAAAGGTTTGAGGGTTTTTTTATTGGTGCAGAAGGGTCGCCAACTTTTTTGTTTCCATTAACTATGAATGACCTGATTGTTGAGGAACACATTGGAAACCAACAACAAGGTTATCTTATCATTTAGGCCGGTTTCAGGTAAACATATTCTAATAGTTCTGTAATGTGGATGTGTTACAGATGACATTGCAACCATATAAGTATATCATCAGTACTTCATCATTGTTTGCCTCCGTATTTAGTTAAGACTGGGTTGGATTTCCTTCAATAACATGAGTTGTGAACCTGTGTATTTGTGGACCCCTGGACCAATTATTACATAAAACCAACTAGATTTGGTATTGCGATAGAAACAATCGTAATATCTGAATATGTGCTAAGGAAAGATAGAGAAATGGAGAAGTAGAGGAGGTTACAAGACGGGATGGAGGATAGGAAATATTATGGCTTCTCTCGCAACCAAGTACGGAGCTGAAATACACTTGTTTGGAAGTAGTGAGGAGAAAAGCTGCTGCCATGGAATGGTCTCCATGTCCGGTTGGGTCAGTCGGTGGTAATCATCCAGTAGATACAAAGAAGGTGCTGCTTCTTGTAGAGGAAGAAAACAACTAGAATACTAGAGATCTTTCTATAGGATCAACCTTTTGACTTGTTTGTTCCTTCCTCAGACACTCAAGTCTCATCACGATGCAAACGTTTATACCAAAAAAAGAAATAAAAAATAATTGAAATTTGCTCCAAATTATATTTTTAGGAGCTGAACAGTAAGGCACTTGGGTAGATTCCACCGAGAGTGATGACGTCACCAGACGTGAGTCAATCCTCCCATGTATTTATAGGAGTTCTGTCTTTACAAGAATTTTTTTTAACGGCTGGGCAGAAGAGAAAACAAAAGAAGACAGCCTTCTCACTTGCCTTCAGGACCCCCAGGACCCAGCTAAGCAGCTTTCACTGCCCTGTCCCCTGACTTGGAAGTCAAGTGACCACTGCAGCCCATCAGAGGCCGCAGCATCACCATCCCAGACTCCTGGCATCACGTCAATCAGGATGTGAGTGCTCATGCCGTCATAGCCACTGTAGCCCTGTTTTTTTGCTCCCCTTGAGGATGACGCAAGGCGAAACGTGTTGAAGTCGTGGCTATAGATTAGATCTTAATATGGTTTTGGTGGTATTGACCTATTAATTTCCACATTGGCTTTTGGAAGTTGGGCATCCAGGTCTATGTTTTAGTGTGTATACACACAGTTACACACGTGAGACTAATTGATGACTGCTGGTCACAGTTCATTGTTACCTCCATTTGCCCCTTTATTTTAAATACCACTTGTACTGGACTAGACCCCATTGTTTTCAGAAATTTCTCCCATTGGGTGAGAAAAAAAATTCCCACTGCACTGGCATCTATGTGTGACGTTTATGCAAGTGTGATGCCATGTTTAATTTTTTTAAGTTTCAGCCCTAAAATGCAGCATTGAAAACCATTGATTTCCATTGAGTTAATACTACATGAGAGGCCTCTTTCACACGAGTGTAAATCGGCCCGCCGTTTTCACGGTCGGGCAATGCATCAGATCAGATGGCTGTATTCTTGTGATGTAAAAGCGCCTGTCAATATAGCATTTTTACGTCGGGCCCAAAAAATAGTCCTGGACACTTTTTAGCCCGGAATACGTCCTGCCCCCTCCCTGCCCCTTGTCCGCAGCCAGCAATGGAGGAGGCGGGGATTAACTCCACCCCCATCCCGCCCCCCTCTTTGTACAATCAGCCAGTAGAGGAGGAGAGAGAAGGTGAGCCAGCGAGTGGGAGAGAAAGGGAAGGCATCACGGCATAGTGGCCTCGGTGAATATGTGCCGGGGCCCATGCCGTCTGAACAGGCGCACAAATATTAGACTTGTACACCAGTTCACGAGCTTTTACGCCTCAGATGGTAGTAGGGGTGTAGCTAAAGGATCATGGGCCCAGGTGCAAAAGTTTATTTTAGGGTCCCCCGACTTCCCTTAAACCCAACAACTTGAAGCTCTTGGGCCCCAATGCAAAACCTGTAACAGGTCCCCCAACTATAATGGTTTATTCATAGTACTGGGCTCCCTATATGGAGAAGAGAGGCTTATGGGCCCCCTAAGGCTCCTGGGCCCGGGTGCAACCGCATCCCCTGCACCCTCTATAGTTACGCCAGTGGATGGTAGCGTATATCGGCCTGCTGTGAAAACGTCTGCCGATATACGCTCGTAGGAATCAAGCCTGAGAAAGATAGGGCAGAACCTATCTTCCCCTTTTTTTCTTCAAATTCGCACGCACTAGCGCAGAGTTTGAATTGTCTATAGCGGCGAGCGTATTAGCACATGCCAAATGCGGTTTTGCCCCAAGGAACAGGAAAAAAAAGTTATTCTGACTTGTAAAATAATTGTAGATTTGACAGAACTGAATTGCTTCCACATTATTTCCTTATTTCACAAGCCCGCTCAGAAATCATGAGACGTAGTGAACGGAGGGGGGCATTACAGGAGCAGAGCATGGTGGGTATGCTAATCACTTATCACATTATAACAGCTAGATCTAATGACTGAAAATACAATTAGCCATTAAAATTAATTATCCTTAAATGAGCAGATAAATAGATCCATCATTAATGCACAAACATGGAGTTCAGCTGCTGACCCGCCTGTTGTTCACATGTTACAGCTTCATACAACATCGCAGATTCGGACTTCCATTTTTTTGTACCCTTCTATTAGTGTATTGTTCAGCAGATATTTGTCGCCATTTGATGATTTTTAAGTGGCTTTTTACCGTTCAGAAAAATTATTTCATAATTTGCATTTTCGTATTTTGGAATTCAATGAGCATTTCATTAACAGCATTGTCAAATATAGCACTGTGCCTCAATTATATTTGGTATGGGCCAGCTTAACACAGAAATACTTTGGCTTCAGGACCGGAGGGGAGGGGCTACAGAGCCTCGTGTGGTGCAGAGTGTTAAGGCAGCCGAATGCAGTCCTAGGCTCTTACTTATGACCTGAAGGTTGCGAATTCAATCCCTGCAAGGTGCAGGTAGCTAGCTCAAGGTCAACTCAGTCTTCTGAGGTCAGTAAAATGAGTACCTGGCTTGGGGGGGAGTAATAAGTTTGAAAAGCTACTTGAAAGCACTGCGGAATAAGTTGGCGCTTTACAAATAACAAGATTTGTTTATTTACAGATGTTCTCCGATTCACTGTTTTCAGGTCCCATTTTTGGACATGCAAAATCACTGACTACCTAATCTTCCGACTACCTAATCACCGCAGTGCATTGGTAATGTTAGACTACCAGTGCAATGTACCTTCTCTCTGATTGGCTAGAGCTGCTGTTACGTGTGCTGCTGGGATCTGCAGTTCTAAGCTTCCTAGCAGCACAGCCCTCACAGGGTTAATTAATTGAGCTGACTGAGGGTGGTACTTCCTGCTAGCCAATCTCCTGGGTCTGTGCTCCCATATAAACCCAGCTCCTGGTCAGTCTCTGTCTGGTGTTCAGGGTGAGCAGTCATGAATCCTTGTCTGTTGAAGTTTGCGGTGTGACCTGCTATCTGTGTTTTGTTGCAGCTTGCTGTGTGATCTGTGCCTTGCAGTTCATGTCCGTTTGTATGTTTATTTTGTGTCAGTTTGGTCTGCTGAGTTTGTTTGCTATGTCTGTGCTAGGTTGGCCCCTAGGGCCCTCTAGTAGATGTGTCTTGCTAGTGTAGGGACTGCAAGATACGAGGGGGCTTGCAGCTTAAGTTCATTGGTCAATGTACGAACTAACACCTCGCATTTATATTCAGCTTATCATCTGCTATTAGTGTTTGCATTGTGGCTGCTGTATGCTGTGTGTTCTGTCCCTGTCATGTGGCATGTGAATGCGTCCTGTTCTGGTGCGTGGCTCCTAGGATTAGCTAGGGCACAGATCCGAAGATGACTGGGCTGCCCTTATTGGGGCAATGTCCCTGCTTAGGTAGGGCCTTGCCAACCTTCCAGTAGCACAGGGTCAGTTTGCCTGAAAACCGTGTGACCCTGGTGAAACCCATGTGCGTACCCAGTCCTCCTTTGGTAATGATCGTGTGAGCCCCGTGCTTAGTTTGCCCACACAATCGTAACAGCTGCTCACATGTTGAACATTGGCCAATCAGGAAGTAGAACACACTGTGCATTAGGTAGTTAGAAAATTACTGCAGCCATCTTGAACAGCCTAAAATGGGGTCCGGATCAGGCAGACAGGAGGGGCAGCTGAAATAAACAACTGCAGGTAATATACTCCCTACCCCTCTTGTATCGGGACTGGAGGGTTGCTTTAACCCCTTAGTGACAAGCCTATTTTGTGCCATAAGGACAAAGCGATTTTCACAGTTGCATTGCAAGAGTCATAACCCGTTGATGTAGCCGTATCAGGGCTTGTTTTTTTGAGGATGAGTTGTACTTTTTAATGGCACTACACTGTTATATAACTTTTATTACACTTGCTTTGGGCGGGAATGGAATATTCCCCCAGAAGTTCCGCCATTGTTTTGGGGGTTTGTTTTCACAATGTTTACCATCCAGTAAAAATAACAAAATATCCTTATCTGATCAACACAATTACTGCGATACCAAGTTTAGGGTGCATTAAGATGACCGTATATCGGCCGGGTATTCACGCCGGCCGATATACGGAGTCTCTCTCTGCAGGGGGAGGAGGCTGGAAGAGCCGGGAGCAGTGCTCTGAACTCCCGCCCCCTCTCTGCCTCCTCTCCATCCCCTCTCCACCCCCTGCACTATTTGCAATGAGAAGAGGTGGGACAAGGGTGGGGCTAAGTTCTGGGAATTAGCTCCGCCTCCAGCCAGCCTCTCCTTAGTTTATGGTGCTTATAGGAGAAGACGGATTCCCTTTAAAAACCCTAATTAGACATTAGAAAAAAGTCATGTGAACCAACCCAAACTGTTTTGGCAGGGCTATACAACTCTGGTATACTTATAACGGCCTACCAATTTTCCTTGACAGGTGATGTTGGTGAAGGATCAGACATATTGGATTTCAGTGCCTGATCCTGTTGTTCTCTCTGGAGGTAATCCACTTTTAGTTACTTGCTAATTGCCCTGCTATAAAGGAGCACAGTTTGATTTTGCTATAGGACCATGTCTGCTCTATGCCCATGTCAGGGTCAGTTTACAAGTAATCCGGCACCTGACAGCTAATCAGTGGCCAATGGTGACTGGCATAGAATAGAGGGAGTCCTATGGCAACAATTAAAGTTACCTTCCTTATGCCAGTTGATTGCCACCTCTCCACCTTCATTTGAAGCTAGCCTGGTGATCAGCTTATCACCACAGATTTGGATTCAAAAAACCATCAGCGAACAGCAGCCATCACTGCAGGGGAATTGAACACTTACTGCCAGGTTTCCCCATAGATTACAGCCGTTCAGTGGCGGAAAATGATGATTTTGTGATCAACTTATTGTCAATGAACCCATCTAACTTGTGGGGATTGTCCAAAGTGGAGAACCCCTTCAATGCTTCCTGTATTACAATGAAGATGATGAAACCAACATGAACTGCCTCAACCCTTCACCATGTGTAGAGGGGGTCTACACTGTTAATTTTGCTTATGGGAGCCAGCTAGGATACAGGATGTAATGTCCCCTTATGTACACCTTATGCTTTACTGTTGCTGTTTTAATGTAATTATGTCTTTAAATTTCTGTCCATTTACGGGCTTCCAGGTGGGTGCAAATTGCAGAGGAGATTTAAATAAGCCTGGTACTGCGAAGGGTGTGACGCAGTTTGCTGCCAACGAAAGGTCTCCATCTTGTGTTTTAAAGGAGGATGCATGGAGAATAGGCCAAGAAGTGAAGTTGGAAGTTTCTGACCAAAACCAGAATCAATGAGCCAGAGGAGATCTATCCTGCGAGAAAGAGCACCACAGAAATGTCTGTGACTGTATGGGTCTCAGAAGAAGTTTTATTTACCGTTATGTATGTTTTGTGCCCTCAGGATCGTCCTTCTACTGTAAGATGAGCGCTGCCTTCTGGAAATTGAGGGTGACCTTTGCACACCTCCAGAGTGCAAAGGATACTGAAATCGCTTGGACTGTCCATGGCACCAAGACACCATCCAGTCCTGGTCTTGTTCCTGAGAGAAGACGCTCCTGTTCCTGTTAATAAGGTTCCACCTTACCTGTGCAGCCTTATGGAGTGGTTTCCTCCACTGGACAGCAATGGTGGGGTCTAAGAAATCCTTATGGGTGCATATTTGCACAGTATTTCATGGTTTCGGTGAGCCCAACACCT
This sequence comes from Eleutherodactylus coqui, assembly GCF_035609145.1. Classification (NCBI taxonomy): domain Eukaryota; kingdom Metazoa; phylum Chordata; class Amphibia; order Anura; family Eleutherodactylidae; genus Eleutherodactylus; species Eleutherodactylus coqui. The sequence continues at coordinate 18,557,599 of NC_089847.1, read as the reverse complement.
GTGACAAGCAATGAGGCCAAATCTTCTCCAGAATCGGTGAGTGATCCTGTCCTACCTGCTATCCCCTTGGCTGCAAACTCCGGGCCTGATCAAATGTCAACTTGCCAAAGCTGAGCTGGGTTGTCCCTCCAGTAACTGGACCAGCACCTCCAATCAATAAAGCAAGAGTCTGCAACTGTTCCAGTTGTTGCCAAAGCTATTAGCATGCAACGTCCATGTGATTCCTTTCAACAAGTACCACGCCAGGAAATCTATGATCAAAACCACTACGACCAGCATGGGTCAAGCCAGTACTGGTACTATTGTACATCGGTAATGGAGGTGCTTGCAACAGATGTGGGTAAGAGCTTCAGTAGTCATCCCACCACCCTGCGCCTATCCTGAACCTCCTTTAGCCAGCTCCTGCTATCCAAAGGGTTGCGAACATGCACCGCACAGCAGGTGGAGGTCTCTATCATATGCATACTCATGTTTATAAAGAATCACAAGTCTATTATCACACGTCTCTATCTGCTCGGAAGATCTTAAATCGTAAATGTACAATGTTCTCAGTGCAAAATGAAATCCAGGGTTTTTAATAAACAATCCCCCCTGGATACCGCGAGCGCAGCTACTCACATTCATTAGCCGTCTACTTTATACGACATAGTTAGGATGTGCCTTTTATTGAAAGCAAAGGAGGGGAAACAACTTGCGCTCAGATCTTCGCAGTGCGCCTTTGGCTGTGTACAGAAATTGGCTTGTTGGAAATATCGTTATGTTTTTCGTTACTCACTAAACTTCGTCGGCTTACTTTGGAGATGCGCTGTAAATTATATTGTTCAGTTATACCTGTGATAAGCCTAACACTCCAGACAGGAATAAGCCCTCGGCATAAGGAAGAAAAATATTGAGGCTTAGATGAAATTAAATACATGTGCCACAATTGATACAACTGTCCTTCTTGCTGTCACCGAGAATTATATCTTACAGAATAAGCTGTCTTCTCAAACCGCAAGTAAACATCATCTGTGCTTTAACCGAATGTGTTTTAAGGGATGTGGCCTCTGAAACAAGACTTACGCTTAGAAATATACAGGATGCGGTCAAAAAGCCTGTAAGTAAGGAGAATGTACTGGAAGTGGCCTCCTGCTATGATACATGCATGGAGCTGTTCGACAGTGCAGTCCAAGGTTGATGCCATCATTGTGGGACCATGCAGATGCAATGCAGATTACTAGTAAGAGCACGAGCCAATCAGAAGACAATCAAAATTTCATCAGGAACATGTGGGTTGGAGTTTGGAGCATTCACCTAGTTGGACCTGTGTGGACTCTCAACGTAGATCGGCACCTGAATCTCTTGCAGACCACATGGGATGACTTCCATGACTTGCTGGATGATCTACCTCTAGCGTAGCAGAAGGAGGACACTTCAAGTACACTTTCCTTCCTTTAGTCATAGTAGCGGTCCCACGGGACTTAGAGAGAAGCGAAAAGCAGATTTATGCTTCTCACTCTTAAACTTTGCAATTGGGTTTTTCCTCTCTTTCTGGCAAGGGCCACAACACAAAATTCAAATCCATGTTCCACGTTCCACAGCCCCCAGGGGCCCATGAGCCATACCATCATGTAGCACATCCATGCCTTCCTATTTAAGAATGCTATTGTTATTTCAATATAGGACACCAGTATTGAGATAATCGCTGGATCCTTCTGATTGACTATACCCTGCATATTGGTGGAGTGCTGAAACCCCACAGATTACTAAACCAATTGGACAGAAGCGAGCGCTGTACCCAATCAGCTCTTGTTGGCTCTATTTAGAGCAGTTCATGGGTTTAGTAGAAAGTCTGGGAGTCCATACAGATTTGTTGATCATGGTCAGAAGGACACAGAACTCAGCCCAGTGATTCTGCCCAATTATTTTAGCACTCTATGGGGTCTCAGTACCGGGACGCTTGCCGATCAAATTTTTTTCCATGTCACTATGATGTGTCAAAAGTTGTTTTGACTTGAAAATTTTGTTACTGCTGTTTTTGAAGTTCTTAAATTGTATTGAGTATGCTAAGATATACGCCCGGAACTTGGCTTACCCAACAGAAGACACTGGGGGACAATCAGACAACTAAGAGCAGGCCGGGCAAACAGATGGACTCCAGATCGGTGGTCCAAAGAAGACACCCTGCAATTGTTTTTCCATTGGGGCCCAGAAGTTACAAGTTAAACTTCTAGCTGTGATCTGCGCATGGATTTGGCCATCAATGGGCAGAATCTGCATGCGGAATTATGCCCATTTTACTTCTTTATGTGTTTCCACTCGTTTCTGCTTCGGAATTCTGCACATGCATTTTATACATTGATAGAGCTGAAGGCAAAAACATGGCAAAAAGACACAAATGTTGGAGAGGTTTTAAAGCCGGAAATCGTGCAGAAAATTCCATGATGAATTCCAACCTATGAACACACCTGTACAACGCTGGGGTCCTAGGTTCAAATCCACCTAAGGACAACATCTGCATGGAGTTTGTATGTTTTCTTGGGTTTGTGTGTTTTTTCTCAGAGTACTTTGGTTTTCTCCCACAATCCAAAAAACATACCAAGGGCGGTTTCAGATGAGCATATGCACAAATAAGTTCGCCACTACAGATCGTATTTGTGCATGAACTAGGTTGGAAGATGGTAAGAAACAGGTTGATACGTATGTGCCATCGTATAGCACTGTTATTTTTGCGCTTGACATGCCAGTTCACACGCTCGCATGCTGCACCCTTCCCGTGGAGTAGAATGGCCAATTAATGCCAAATTAGGGCCGACTGTCTTTTTTTCCCTGTGTTGAATAGTAAAAAAAAAATCATTTTACCTGGTTCATGCGTTAATATACTTCGTAGCGGAGAGCATATTAGTGCATGCGCGTGTCTGAAGGAGCCCTAACATACGCTTTAGGCCGCATGCACACGGGCGGGTTCGATTCCGCATGTAGGAGCCGGAGTGGAATCTGACCCTGTGCCCAGCTGGCATCCGCATGCAATTATATTTTCTTCTTCTTTTCTGTACTGCAGATGCTTTTTTAAACTCCTGCTTTTCCCGCTGCACTTGCGGACGGGCCGCGGGTCGGATGGCTTTTATTGACTTCAATGGAAGCCTTCTGTGCAGAATCCGCAGAAAAATGAAGCATGCTGCAATTTTTCACCCTCGAGCCGAAACCGCAATTGGTTTCTGCTCATGTGCATGAAGAATCATTTTCACATTGTATGCTATGGGTGGTATTTTCTGCGGAATCCAGAGGTGGTCATTCATTCCGGATTCCGCAATTCGAATCCGCCCGTCTGCATTCACCCTTACTTAGGTCCATCATGTATGTGAAGAAGCTAAGCACTGAGCCAGCTGCAGACGTGAAGGGGTTAAATAATCCTGTACCCAGAGATGAACATTAGTCAGTTCTGCATGATCCGTGCTTCGTGTTCGCCTGGCGTTTGATTCCTCCTCAGCTGCCTGCGCTGCGCCTTCTATCTGGTAGATGAATTATTTCTGCCTCTCCATTCTTCCCTCCGTGTTTCCTTCCCGCCGAATAAGGAAAAACTTTGCACTTTATTCTCGGAGGATCATACTGACACGTGTGACAGCTTGCTGGAGCGTGGCATTGTGGGACAGTTGTAGGATGCTAAATCATAAATCATCCTATCATAAAGTTTGTCAGGACCCGGGATTTATGCCGCAAACACTGGCAGTGAAACAAACATGGAGTCGTATTTTAGAGACTCGGAGAACACTGACCTTGAGAAGGGCTGAGCTGACGAGAAGTGATATTTCAGCCCGTGACACCTCGGCGCTTTATATCTCAAGTACAGCGGGCTTACTTATTTATTTACAAGACAAAACATGAGCAGAAGGAGTCGCTTTATCTGTGCTTGGTTTTATATTGATGTATGATTGCCAAAAATCAAGAAAAGACCTCGAGTCGTCCTCTTGGACAAAGCCTTATATCTTCCATTAGAATGTAGAGCGGAGACACGGGTGTTCTACAGATGCTGAGTGACAGCCAATGACCACCATTACAGCTCCCAACAGGGGGTTGTCAGGATGCCGAACCTGAAGACATAGAACTGACAGAGTAAGAAAGATTTGGTGATACATCCGAGATGGACGGAAGGACCACGTCCATATCAGACGTAATAAAAGGACGAATTCACACACAAAGTACAAACGCGGATAACACAAAACATTATAAAAGGAAACCAAAAAGTGGGGAAAGGAAAATCTGACTCTAACCTAGTAATGCGTGGAGACCCTACTTAACAGTAGAGCAGTCGCTCTGATAAGGGCAACCCCATGTCAGGAATCTGGGGCAACCCTGGCTATCCCTAGTTGGAAACAGGGAATGTGGCTACAATATATGTTATACAATCATTTGAGAGGCTAGAAGATACATAAGTACATGAGCCACAAATGTTCAGGAGATAAGACGTAACAACACTCCAGATTAAAGGGGTTTTCCAGTGAAATACTATTGATGACCTGTCATCAGGATAGCTCAACAACAGTTGATCGGCTGGGGTACAACGCTCGGGACCCAAACCAATCACCTGAGTGGGAGCATGCTTTCAGCGCCGCAATAACAGAGGTCCCATTGATTTCAATTGGAGCCGTGCCTGCAGTTGCAAACGCCAGACACTATACAGGTCAGCGCAAAGGCTTCCACACCAAACTCTGTGTATTTGGAGTGAAAGTCTCCACGCCAATCCCTTGTAGTGGCCAATGCTTACAATGAAGGAACGGCTCCCATTAAAATCAATGAGAGCCGTGCCTGCAGTTACAAGTATGGCCACTACACAGAGGTCAGCACGGAAGCTTCCACTCCAACTTCCGTGTTATTGTGGCGCTGACATGTGCACCTCAGCTGATCGCTCAGGGTCCCAAGTGGCAGACCCTGGCTAATTAACTATTGATGACCTATCCTGATGATAAGTCATCAATAGTATTTCACTGGAAAACCCCTTTCAATTGATAACCAGACAGATTTATCTGAATTGAGATGCAGAACTGGACACGAAAAGATGGTGACATGGCGAGGAATGTCTTCAGAAAGTATAACTGGTGTCCTTTTGTGAGGAGGAGCCAGAATAAATGTGTGTAAACTAAAGCTGATTGACCGACTGGTATACTATCTCCCAGCAGACCAATCAATCCATATATCAGCAGAGAAATGTGTGCATCGGCATCCAGTGCTAAAATGAACTGAGCATGCAGCAGTGTGAGGATCACATGGTACAGCCAGGATGGATGGATAGATGGATGAATGGATGGATGGACAGATAGATAACTATCTATCTATCTATGTGATCCTGCTCCCGCTGACTCTCTCTCTCTCTCTCTTACTTTCTACCGGTGCCTTTCTCCTAGCAAAGCAACAGTCCTCCTCTCACTCAGCACTTACTATTAGTACTGGCATATCCTGGGTAGACGGGTCCCAGGCCAAGCAGAAGGGAATTGCTCAGCTTCCTCCATTCTCCACACACAGACCAATCAATTGTCTGTGAGGTTCACTCACTTGCAGACTCACTAGTTGTTTCTTGCAAGCAGAATAGAAAACTACTCACTAGACAGTCACTGGCTGTTTTCCTTTCACAGGCATCCTTGCAAACACATATATCTAATACGGTCACATGACATACAACATGATACATTTCTCAGACATAACACAGACATTAAACCATTCAGTGCTGCAGAGGTGCAATACACATAGCAAATGCACACTACATATAAGACAATGACAAGACAAATGGCACGAGACAGACATACAACATTATGGAGGGGCCCCACTGACTCAGGGCGATAGATAGATAGATAGATAGATAGATAGATAGATAGATAGATAGATAGATAGATAGATAGATAGATAGATAGATAGATAGATAGATAGATAGATAGATAGATATAAACTGGATAGATTAAATAATTTTCCACTCCTGAAGTTTCCAGGTGGATTATTACAAGTCTTTGGAATTGGACTTTTTGATCTTTAATTCCATTTGAATGCTAAATATTTATGAAGCCATTAGCGCTGCTTAGTGAATTTTAACAAAATCCGTTTGACTGCAGCGCTGCCAGAAGAGACAAGTTCATGACACCAAGTAAATATACAAGAATTCTGCTACAGGTACAAAGCAAACAAGAACGTTGGGAGGTAAAGGGCACATCCCTGCCGCAAACTCAATGTGAATGTGATTTGTGGCATTTAAAGTCATTTTGAGGCCTTGTTGAGAATAAATGAGAGCAGCAGGAGCCGGGGGACTACAGGACCTTCTCATCAGGGACATTTAGCCTCAACCTCACATGGGCAATGGCATATGTACCTTAGAGTCCCTGTGAATGCCATGGGACCTATGAAGAGTGCTCAGCTCTGGACCCATCAAACCTCCAGTACTATAGGTGGTGTGAACCTTCTTAGGGCTATAAATATAGATTTTTATAACCCATTGTCGTATTAGAGCTTGGCCCTATTGGAGTGTTATCTGGTACTCTGGTGTACCAATCCAACCCTGCCTGGTGTTTATTGGTTGACTCCCATCTTTCAGTATCGGCTATTGGTGTACATACTCCCTCATTTAAAGGTGTTATAAAGATAAATGCCTTGTAATAGATGTTAACTAGTCATTGTGAAGGATGATAAGTGGTACATACTGTATGTCATGAATGCCGGTTTAGTGCCTAGAGGTAATATGGTCTATAACATAGACTAAAACCTTATACTATTGTCAGGGTCAGTGGATGTGGACTCGCTGTGCCAAACACTGGTTGGACTTTGGGCCAAATCCAAAGGCAACACCTAAAGAACCACCAGTCTTTACCCGATCAGTCTGGATCTGGGCTTCACTAAAGAGTTCCTAGGAAATTATACTGCAAGTGGTCTGAGTAATGTGGCATCTGACACTACAGTATAGACCAAAGTGCAGAATATGAGCGTATGTACGGATGTGTAGTGAGATCAATCTGGGTCAGAGCAGGTATGTAACTTCCAAAACAAGGAACAATCCAGAGGCCAACACACACAGAATGGGTTCAGCAAGGTACAAACAGACCAGGAGTTGGGGCAGACAGGAGAATAGTCAATACAACAAGTCGAGGTCAGGAGCGGAGAAAGCAGCAAAGTTAGGTATAACCAGGGAAGGAAACCGGAAAGTCAGCACAAACAAAATACACCTTCAGATGAAATAGGGAGACCAAAAGCTTAGGCACCTTCCTTAGGTGCCTAATATTACAGAGATGCTCCATGTTTGGCAGGGAACAAAATAGGAAAGTCTGTGCAGGGCTTTTAAGAATGTAAGTATGTACATGCAAGTGCCCTTTGGGCAGCTGAGAGAGACAAAAAGAAGGCCAGTGTGGGACACATGCTGAAGGACTAGAGAGAATATAACATAGCCACCAGTGTGGGGGGTTGAGGTAAGACGGCAGCCATGAATTATTAACAACTACTGTATGTAATGATACACTCTTTGTCAAAAAAAAATCAAGCATCCAGAATGAGTTATCGCTTTGCTGTAAAACCCGTTCTACAGTTCCATCTCAGGCAGATATGTAAATGATGAGAGTTGTGGTGATTAGATGGACGGTCTTGTCAACGGAGGCCCTAAAACTGGTTCCCCCTTGGCCTATAAGAGGCTCTCGGAGGCTCCTTGTGTGTAGTGATCTCTTCTTCCGCTTGTGTGGAGCTTGTTGGCCACTAGACGCCTCTAGAGAAGAGATTTCACCCCATTACCAGAGTCTGAGAGGAATGCATTATTGGGATGTGAGAAGCTGGATGGTTGTATCGATTTCCCCCTACTGTTAAGAAGTGACGCAATAAACCTTTCTTAGCCTCTGACCAGACTGTTAGGAGATGTTTGGCCAGTGGATGCGTGAGGGCATCGTCCAACAAGCACGAGCAGCTCCAATTGTTTCGTTATCCGTCCTCCAGAGACGGGTGGCATCATTATAACAGGCCTCTGTGTCTGTTGAAACCAATTTCAGGTGTTGGCTGAAGGACATTTAGTCTCACGGCACCCATTACGTGTTCTGCCTTTGACACCCAACCATCGGATTGTCTTCAGCTACAAACCCGAGTTTAGTTTGGGAGCTGACGACGGCTGTGTTCGTGTCTGGAGACATAGGTGCTTCAATCTGCAAAATTCTCCTTTTGCTCTGATATTGTAATCACTTACTTATATCAATGTTACAATCACACAGAAAGTTTCATTCCATTCCGACAACTTCTTCTAGGTGCTTGATTTTTTTTTCACAATGAGTGTATAATAAAGACATCTCATAAATAGTCAATGACATCCTCTGCATGTTTCACAGAACGAGGTCCCAGCTTTCTTGATTACCATTAAGCGTTACATTTACAATACACAGATCAGGAAAAAAAATAAAAAATGCAGATTGGGTAAAATGAGTAAATGACATCTTAACAAAACACATTAATGAGCTCTAATAGACTGATAGAACCACAAATGAAGAACCCCCATGATAAGCTGTGAACCTGCATATAGAAGACATCACACCAGGCCAACATGAAAGGAGTAATCAGGGTAAATATGATTGGTATAGTTAGCAGACACAGCCGCTGCTGTGCAGCACTCAGGCTGCCAAGACTGCCCCTCGTAGGCTAGTATAGATCCTGCAAGTAGTAATATAAAATACATGATATCATTGCAGTCACCCCAGATACGCTAGACAATATAATTGTATAAGTCCCCTCAGACATTATATAATTGCATACAGTGCCCCCCACATGAAATAATTAGATATAGTTGTCCCCCAACACACACAATATACCGTAATTGCGTACAGTCCCACAAACACAGACAACAATATCATTACATATGGTTGCACCCCCCGTCAGTCTATATACAAGCAGCACAATGACAAGCGGTTTATCTCCTCACAGCCCCCCACATGCAAATACAAACCATTTGTTTCCAGTCCATGAGCACGCTGCTAATGTTATCTTGGTAGCCAATCCCAAGAAGGGATGCGAACATTGCCCTATCAGCTCCTGGCAGGCAGTGTTAATATCAGGGGACTGGGCAGCTGGCGCCAAGGAGTAATCCAAAGACCCAGAAGTAGCACCTATGTTACTATTTCAACTCCTGGCATGTTTGCTAGGTGGCAACAAAAAAAACAACAACTTTTATATTCAGGTGGCAGAACAAGTCACAAATGGTGACTAGACTGAGAAATCCTGTCGCCATTTGCAAAATCATAGGTACATTGGTGATCATTTTGGTGACCATCAATGAGCATGTTGTGGAATCTCAGCCCTCAAGTTAACATATATCAGTCCCAATGGATGAACTGTATAGTATATAAAGGAGGATGCCCATTTAAGCTGCCTTTATACTTTTAAAAGTGTTCTGTACTGTAAAAGGGTGGTCCCATTATTGCAACCCCATTTCTTGTCTTCACCTTTAACAGTCACCTTCCCTGGGTACTAACCATGTCCCCCTGTACCCAGATGCCTTCAGGAGTTACAGTAAAGTTCAATAGCATAATAACCAGACCATGGCAAGACTAATAGATACAATATAAAAGTGCAAAACAAGCAACTTAACCTTAGATGATAGGGGCAGAAAGAGATGGTAACCGGATGATGAGGATGACTGGCGACTGAAGCAGATGGTGTAGAACAGAAATTACTACCGGAGAAATCCTATTACTAACACAAGCTCTCCCTATGTTTTTCACTAATCTCTCCCTGACACTGTTCCTAACACCAGGCACCACTATCCCCGAGGAGAAATCCTCAGTTATCCCTACTGGTGATCCTGTCTAAAATAATGTCCCTGAGAACAGGAAGACCCAGACAAGAAGTCAAACAGGCAAGCTGATTAATGAACCAAGGCTAGCAGATACAAACAAGAAAAAAGTGGAAAAACCAGAGGCTAAGAAACAAAGATGGAGCTAAACATCTATAGGAACAAGAACACATTGACAAACTAAACTGGAACCAGGTACTAGAACTTGAATGAGGAAAAAAAGGATAAAATAGGTCAGCCCTTCCCAATAGAACTATACAGGTGCACGTTAAACCATGGCTGCAACATACAATAGAAGCAGAACCAAAAAACTGAAACATCACTCATAATATATTAACTATCAGAGGTATACATACCTATAATCAATACTCTCACCACATTAAATAATGCAAGGTTCTTGGTATACGAGGTAGGTACCCATCTTTCCCAGGTTAAGATTAAAACACCTGATATTAGCGTTAGGTCCCATCTGAGCTTGGTAACCTAGACGTTGGTAGATGGGCCAATGTCATTTAATCAGATTATATACCAAGAACCTTGCATTATTTAATGTGCTTAGAGTATTGATTATAGGTATGTATGCCTCTGATAGAACTTGAATGAGGAATACTGGATTCAATTCATATTGTTACTGATTTCACCAGCAGCCATACTGCAGAAGCCGGGAGATACTTAAAAGGAGGCTAGCCAATGGAAGCAACTGCCTAAAGGTGGTTGGCTGGACAATGTGGTCAGTTTACCCACTTCATTACATCAGCTGTGGTAACAATTACAAAGCAACTGTCCCAATAACCTGTTAGAAAGCAGGAGGTGATTATCTGGCATTAGAGTTACTGCTGGTTGTAACAATGTGTGCTATTACAAACCTTTCTCTATTAGCTATGAAGAGGGCAGCTCTTAAGGGATTTTTAGTTTGATTGTCTGATGTATAATGCTACATTTTTGCAATGAGTCTCGAGGGAAGGCAAAATCGAAACTGTAAAAGATTGGGTCTAAAAGTGACCTCTTATGTATCCAAGCGTCAGTGTTATAGCAGAGTTTCTGTAATAATCCCTTTCATGAAATTCTACCCCACATCCTGTCCTAATTCTGCATCCTTGCAACAATTCCAAGTCTTGTGGGGGAGGAAGAATCCAGATTGTAGCTATAGAATAGCAACATATCTTGTACAGTAGTTATTCTCCTTTGTTAAAGCAGAGATTATGGAAGCGCTCCATTAATAAAATGTTACTCCAATAGCCTGCCCTGTTCTTACCTCTTCCCACCTATCTCAGAAGGAGGAGATAACGAGAGTGGAGCAGTGTAAGAGCAGGCTCCAGACACCTAGTCCAATAGGTGTTCTCCTATATGCATAAGTGCCTACATGGCTGACACAAGAGGATTTGGTGCCCTAGGCAGATTAGGCAAATTGCGCCCCATTCCCCAGGCACCCTCTAGAGTCAATTAAAAGCCATGTTCAGGGCTTAGTCACACGGGCGCATCGGCACCCTTGTTACTGCAGGAAGGAGACGGACGCACTTCAGGACGGACGTCTCTCTACAGTGCCGGAGGAAACAACATGTGACCGGCTTCATTGCTGGTCATGTGTTCTTCTGCGCTGCAGGAAGTCGTCCGTCCTAAAGTACGGCTATCTTCTTCCTGCAGTGAGAGCATCGACACCTGTGTACGGGTGCCGATGCGCCCGTGTGACTAAGCCCTAACGCTGATTTACATGCAACGAATATGGCTCAAAATCTGTTCACACGATGGCTTTTGAGAGATAATCGTTGTGTGTAAACCCTACCATCGTTTACTTTTCTGCAGAATGATGGATTTCATGTGAGCATGAAATCCATCATTCGTTATAGCAGGGACCGCACGCTGAGTTCTTCACGGGAGCGCTAATAACATTGTTTTCAGCTGCAGTCCCGCTGCAGAACAAAGGGGCTGTATGCCGATAACAGACCACCTGCTGTTATCTGCATACAGAGAAGGGTGCCTCATTTACAGGCAAATGAAGATAATAAGCTACTAATGGGCATTAGTGCCCATTAGTAGTTTATGCAAAATGATCGCTTACACTGTCAATCAAACTGTTACCATGCAGGGTGGCGCTGGGTCCCGCGGCCGGCGTGCGGTGCTCCGATGTCGGCTACGGCGTCCCGGAGTTCTGCTGTCGGGGCTCTCCCGGCGGCGTGGAGCAGCCAGTGTGCAGCGGCATGGGCGTGTCCGCCCGTAGGGTGCCGCCCTCTCTCCTCCACCTTCCATATGCAACAGTGGGAGAGTCGGCTCCTCCCGCTCTCCGCCCCTGGGCGGAGGCTTTAAGTTAAAAGGCTGGCAGTGACCTGAGCTCACTGCCAGTTATTGGTTCTGCTAGCCTCTAGTCAGGTCTGTCTCAGTCTGCTCTAGTTGCTCGTCAGTATCCTGTCAGTTTGCCTGTGAGCTCCATCTCCAGCCTTACTCTGCTTTGTAAGTTTTGTTGGTCTGTTCCACCTGCCTCTTCTGTCGGCACTCTGTCCCCTGTTAGTAGTTCCATCTAGGTAGTCGCCAGGTCCCTAGCCAGCGCAGGGACCGCCGCCCAGTTGTCCGCCTGGGGTTAGCCAGGGCCGAGGCAAGTAGGCAGGGACAGTGGGGTGCGGGCACCCCACCTGGCGCTCGGGGAGCAGAGTGCCGTAACATAATAACTGGCCCTTAAAACCTGTTTGTCATGGAGGCGATCAGTTCCCTCACGAACCAGCTGCGGGCCCTGGTGCCTGTGATCCAGGATTTATCCGGCCGCATGGTGGCCCAGGAGCAGCGGGGGGTGTCGCAGAGGTCGGACGCCTCAACCAGCCCTGAACCCAAGTGCCCTCTTCCCGAGGTGTTTTCTGGGGAGAGGAACAAGTTTTTTGTTTTCCGACAGGCGTATCGCCTGTTTTTTCGGATGCGTCCCCGTTCTTCCGGGTCGGAGGCTCAGTGGGTCAGGCTGATAATGTCCCTGCTGCGGGGCTCTGCCCAGACATGGGCCTTTTCCATCCCCGAGGGTTCCTCCTGCCTGCAGTCTGTGGACTCCTTTTTTCAGGAACTCGGGGGTATCTTCGACGAACCGGACTGAGCGGGGTTGACGGTTTTGCGGTTGTTGGCGTTGCGGCAGGGGTCGTCTTGTGTGGAGGACTATTGCTCCAACTTCAGACGCTATGCGGGGGATACGACATGGAACGATAGCGTGCTGAAAGACGTTTTTCTACAGGGCCTCTCGGACGCAGTTAAAGACCTGTTAATTTCCCATCCCGTTCCCGGGTCCTTAAGGGAGGCTATGGAGCTAGCGGTGAAGGCAGATAGGAGGCTCAGGTCTAGGAGGCAGGACAGGCAGACCCGTAGAGTCAGGGAAGTCGGTTGCCCTGGTCCCTCTTCCTCCTTACCAGTCCCTGTCCCCGAGCCGATGGAGGTGGATCCGCTGGACCCCAAAGAGCGACGCCGGATCCGTTTGTTGCATCGTCTCTGCCTCTACTGCGGGAAAGCTGGACATCGGGTGATAACCTGCCCACTGAGGTCTCAACGCTCGCAGCCGGAACCGGCGGAAAACTCCGAGTCCTAGGCGATTGCAGGGAGGATCGCCTAGGACTTCAGGTACTTCCTAAACTTTTGGTACCGTGTCATGTTAGATTCCGGGACTTTTCCCGATCAGGGCGGGCGTTTATTGATTCTGGAGCAGCCGCCAACTTGATAAGTCTGTGTTTTGTCCGTTCTCTGATGGCGGAATTTGTGGCGCTGAAGACGCCAATTCATTTTACCAGTATTGATGCTACCCCCCTCTCTACAGGCCTGGTACGATGGAGGACCCCAACATTACAGTTCACGGTGGGGATCCTCCACTCGGAAGAACTGTCTTTCCTGGTTATGGAAAAAATGTCGGTTGATGTGGTGCTTGGTATGCCCTGGTTGGCACTACACAATCCCCAATTTGATTGGTCCACCCGGGAATTGACTCATTGGGGATCATTCTGTTATAATCACCTGTCTACCATAGCTGTGTGCTCCACAGATACGGTGCTCATTCCGGAGTATTTGTCAGACTTTCAGGATGTATTCTCCAAAAAACTGTCTAAGGCTCTGCCTCCTCATAGGGAGTGGGACTGTGGTATCGACCTGATTCCCGACAGTCCCATCCCTAAGGGAGCCATGTTCAATTTGTCAGGCCGTGAGCATGAAGCCCTCAAGTCCTATGTCTCGGAGGCTCTGGCCAACCGACATATCCGGCCATCCAGGTCCCCTGCCGAGGCAGGTCTCTTCTTTGTAGAGAAGAAGAACGGGACACTAAGGCCTTGTGTGGATTATCGGGCCTTGAATAAAATCACTGTGAAGAACCAGTGCTCCTTGCCCCTAATTCCTGACTTGTTGAATCAGGTGGTAGGGGCCCACTGGTTCTCCAAACTGGACTTGCGGGGGGCTTACAATTTAATTTGCATTAGAGAGGGAGATGAATGGAAGACGGCGTTCAACACCCCATTAGGACATTTTGAATGTCTGGTCATGCCTTTTGGACTTTGTAATGCCCCCACTGTGTTTCAGGGCTTTATGAACGCGGTCTTCCACGACTTCCTGGGGGTATTTCTGGTCATCTATCTTGACGACATTCTGGTGTACTCGCCTGACTGGGACTCACATGTGCAGCACCTGAGGTTGGTCCTGACCCGTTTGCGCGAGTATCAACTTTTTGTCAAGTTAGAGAAATGTACATTTGGTTCTAAACAAGTATCCTTCCTTGGCTATGTAATCTCACCCACGGAGATTCAGATGGAGTCTGATAAAGTAGCAGCAATCTCCCAATGGGTCAGACCAGACAACCTCAAGGCTCTCCAGCGGTTCTTAGGTTTTGCAAATTTTTACCGCAAATTAATTAGGAATTATTCAGTTATTGCTCAACCTCTGACCGACCTGACTAAGAAGGGGGCCGACTTGGGTAAGTGGTCGCCTGCAGCCCTTGAGGCCTTTAGCCGTCTAAAAAAGGCATTCACGACTGCCCCGGTGCTAATACAGCCGGACGCACTACTACCCTTTTTTATTGAGGTAGACGCGTCTGAAGTGGGGACAGGAGCAGTATTGTCGCAGGAAGTCAGTGGGAGGTCTGGGTATAGCCCATGTGCGTTCTTTTCGCGGAAGTTCAATTCCGCAGAGCGCAACTACGACGTGGGTAACCGCGAATTATTGGCTATCAAATGGGCTCTGGAAGAGTGGCGACACCATCTTGAGGGTGCTAGACACCCAATTACCGTATATACTGATCACAAGAATCTGGTATATCTCGCCAATGCGAAAAGACTCACAGCTCGTCAAGCCAGGTGGGCGTTGTTCTTCGCCAGGTGTAATTTCGTCGTGACATATATCCCAGGAGAGAAGAACGTGAAGGCGGACGCTCTGTCACGGAGTTTCGGGGTACCGGATAGTGAGACCATGACTCCCGAGAATATCTTAGCCCCCGGCGTGGTGGTGGCAGCTGTGGAGTCTAACTTCGTCCCTCAACTACAGGATGCTCAGCAGGACGCTCCTTTGGGGGTGCCGGAGGGCAGATGGTTTGTGCCAGAGACCCTACGCCCTAGAGTCATGGATGAGTCTTACTCGTCGGTTCTCGCCGGGCATCCAGGGTTCCAGGGGACCCTGGAGCTTTGTTCCAGACACTTCTGGTGGCCAGGCATGTCTCAGGAGATCCGCAACTTTGTGAGGGGTTGCTCGGTCTGTGCTCGCAATAAGAGTCGGTGGCGTCCTCCAGAGGGTCCCCTGAGACCGCTACCGGTTCCTTCCAGTCCATGGTCGCACCTATCAGTAGATTTCATCACTGACCTACCAGAATCCCAGAAGTGCACCACTATCTTAGTGGTGGTCGACCGGTTCTCAAAGATGGCGCATTTTGTGGCGTTAAAAAAGCTACCCTCGGCAAAAGAGCTCGCCACGATTTTTGTAAAGGAAATAATTAGCCTACATGGGGTTCCCCAAAATATTGTATCTGATCGCGGGGTTCAGTTTGTGTCGCAGTTTTGGCGTGCCTTCTGCAGAAACCTGGGAACGTCGCTTTCCTTCTCTTCAGCGTTCCACCCACAGACTAATGGTCAGACTGAGCGGAAGAACCAAGATTTAGTGCAATATTTACGGTTGTTTGCTAGCGAAAAGGCTCATCAGTGGGCAGAGTTCCTGCCGTTGGCAGAGTTTGCACTAAACAACCGCCTTTGTTCTTCCACTGGGGTGTCTCCATTTTTTTGTGTATACGGTCAGCATCCTCGCTTCCTTACAGCAGTCCCTACTCCGTCGGTCTGTCCTGCAGCTGATGTCGCCACAGATACGCTTCGGGGGGTATGGAAAGAGGTACAGAGAAACTTGGAGGCAGCGGGAGCCCGTATGCAGTTGCGTAGTGGGAAGAGTCTGTCTGTGTCTGAACCTTACAGTGTGGCACAGAAGGTATACCTGTCTTCTAAAAATCTCAAATTGCGGGTCCCGTCCTTGAAGCTGGTGCCACGTTACGTGGGGCCGTTTGCCATCACACGTGTTGTGAACCCACTCGCCTACGAGCTGGGGTTGCCAGCCACATGGAGGGTTCAGAGGGTATTCCATAAGTCGCTATTGAAACCTTTTGTCCCTTTGGTGACCTGAGCTCACTGCCAGTTATTGGTTCTGCTAGCCTCTAGTCAGGTCTGTCTCAGTCTGCTCTAGTTGCTCGTCAGTATCCTGTCAGTTTGCCTGTGAGCTCCATCTCCAGCCTTACTCTGCTTTGTAAGTTTTGTTGGTCTGTTCCACCTGCCTCTTCTGTCGGCACTCTGTCCCCTGTTAGTAGTTCCATCTAGGTAGTCGCCAGGTCCCTAGCCAGCGCAGGGACCGCCGCCCAGTTGTCCGCCTGGGGTTAGCCAGGGCCGAGGCAAGTAGGCAGGGACAGTGGGGTGCGGGAAGATCAGGGCACCCCACTTGGCGCTCGGGGGGCAGAGTGCCGTAACACAAACTATCTTTTGAACAAATTTAGAGCCATCATCTTTGTGTGTAAATGGGGCTTAAGCCTGGGTTCACACAGGACGGATTTGCTACGGTTTTGCCGCGGATTGCCGTTGCATATCCGCACTGCGGCAAAACCGCTGCGTTTGCAGTGCAATGCAGCACAAATGAGTTTTGCAAAAAAGCTGTTCTCACAGGGCAGATTTTTTCCGCACAGCCGCAGTGCGGAAATGCAACTGCGGCGCGGTTTTCAAAGATGCAGCATGTCCATTCTTTTGTCTTTTCCGCGGCGCTTTTTTATCCATAGACCTCTATGGACGCAGCAAAATCTACACCAAAATACGCAGCAAAAAGCAAAAAACCCTGCGAAAAAAAACGCTTGCAGATTTCTCCGCAAGAAAATCCGCAAGCCAAAATTAACCTTTGAAGCGGTTTTGCCGCAGAAGCATTTCTTCTGCGGCAAAAACTGCAACAGAAAAACCGCGGCAAAACCGCAGCAAATCCGCCCTGTGTTAACCCAGCCTTACTCTATAAGGAAAACTATTTAAACACATTGTAAAAGAAATGGATACAGTCAGAATAAATATTTAATCTGGTGACTCACTCTGCTTTTCACACTAGTAGAGACAAAAAAAAGACTCTTGAGCTCAGGGTGTCCACATACAGTGCAGTGCTAAGTTAATAAACAAATATATAGGAGGATTTATACAGAGAAGGACTTCTATAGGTAGTCAACATACCAAGGAGGTAAAGAAATAGTGGAATCTCCATATACATAGAAAGTGAATATTTATCGACACAAACAAAATAGAGTGCATGCAACGCGTTTCGGAGCAGTAACCGCTTCTTTATCAAGTATGAGTCTAAAGTACAATAAAATCAAGTGTTTTGAAGTTTTCAATTACAAAAAGTAGAAAAGGAATCAAAGTAGCACAAAGGAAAAAGAAAAGACATGGAAAATACTCCTCAGCGGGCATTCTCCATTTAGGAACTAGTGACAATCAACCTGGCTCCATCTTCAGAGGCATTGTCCTAATCAACTTGTTCTTTGATCTACTTTTCACACTGCTTTTCTTCTCCATTCCTCCCAGACCAATCTGGCAATTTCTCCAAAAGACTGACTGCAAAGTTTGCTGCCAAAACATCTTTGGCCTGATGAGCAGTTATAGTGGGTGCAGAAGTAGCAGTCACACTAGGGCCCTGGAGCCCAATGGCACCCAAAGGCCCCTCTGTCACAAAGGAAGATGCTAGTATCTTAAATGACACCTGGGAACCCTGTTGCTGATTCTGTACTGCTCACCGATCAGACCCCATAATTAATACACATCCCCATATATGTGATTCCAAAATGAATACAGACTGCCTTATCCTGCTCCAAAATTAAAACAGATCCCCAAATCTGACCCCATAATTAAAACAGACCTCAAACCAGGCTATAAAAAATTACTCACCTATTTTCACTCCTTCTTGCTTGTTAGGCACTCTGCATAGGCAGCCCTGAGGCCTTTCAGGAGGCCCTCGGCTGCCTAGCAACCGCACAGCGTCCCTCAATCTCATCGCGGGACACTGTACAGGCCCCCTGAACGTCGGGTGCCGGCTGTTTCTTGCAGCAGGCACCCGGTGGCAGCAGTTCCGACGAGCCGCGCCACTCGTCGGAACTGTTAACACTTTAAATACCGCTCTGACAGGAGTATTTAAGGTGTTAACAGTTCAGACGAGCGGTGCAGCTTGTCGGAATTGCTGCCATTGGGTGTCCGCTTTAAGAACAGCCTGCACCCGACGTTGTATGGAGTGGGATCCACCCGCGATCCCCTCCATACAACCATTTGTTCGGACTTGCGAACAAACGGACTTGCGAACAGGCTCCTGGAACGAAACCTGTTCGCAAGTAGGGGACTACCTGTATCAGAGTAGAAGGATCATTCATTGCGGAAAACTGAACAATTGAAGGGAGGCTCTAGTACTCTTCTGTACCCCCTCTAGCTTGGATACAAGATGTGATACAAGTGGGCATGGAGGCTCTAGTACCCTGTTGTACCGCCTCTATCTTGGATAAAAGATGTGATACAGGCGGGCATGGAGGCTTTAGAACCCTGTTGTATCTCCTGTAACTTGGATACAAGATGTGATACAGTGGGCATGGAGGCTCTAGTACCCTGTTGTACCGCCTCTAGCTTGGATACAAGATGTGATACAGGCGGGCATGGAGGCTCTAGAACCCTGTTGTACCTCCTGTAACTTGGATACAAGATGTGATCTGGCCAGACATGGAGGCTCTAGTACCCTGTTGTACCACCTCTAGCTTGGATACAAGATGTGATACGAGCGGGCATGGAGGCTCTAGTACCCTGTTGTACCACCTCTAGCTTGGATACAAGATGTGATACAAGTGGGCATGGAGGCTCTAGTACCCTGTTGTACCTCCTGTAACTTGGATACAAGATGTGACACGGGTGGGCATGGAGGCTCTAGTACCCTGTTGTACCACCTCTAGCTTGGATACAAGATGTGATACGAGCGGGCATGGAGGCTCTGGTACCCTGTTGTACTGCCTCTAGCTTGGATACAAGATGTGATACGAGTGGGCATGGAGACATACAGATCCTAAATATATTGCTGAGCTGTCATTATCCCTCGTACCACTACTAGGGGGGACTGACTGTCGTATGTGATGGCCACCCAGACCATCACACCAACAGGGGGCAGTGTGCCGCTCCACAGTAAAGGCAGGATTGAGGCACTCACCCTGGGGTCTCCAGATATAAACATGGCTGTCATCAGTGCCCAAACTAAACCTGGATTCATTGCTGAAGACAACCCAGTTCCACTCCATAGCATCCAGTTTCATCGTTCACTACACCACTGCAAGCGGAGGCGATGGTACGTATCAAAGGCCATACACAAGCGGAAGAAGAGGTCACTACACACAAGGAGCCTCTGAGAACCTTTCATAGGCCAAGGACGCAACTACTTTAAGGGCCACAGGTGACAGGACCATTCATCTAATCCCACCACAACACTAATCAGTTACATATCTGCCTGAGATGGAACTACATGCCGAATTTTGCAGCAAAACAACCACTCCTTCTGGGTGCCTAATTTTTTGAAAATGAGTGTATATTAGCAAGCTATATCCCATCCCAATTGGTGCATATAGGCCAGTATGTTATTACCTTCTAGGACCTCTTTACAGAAGTATTATGGCATAGCTATTGGGTTAGCAATTCTATGTAATTCTATAATATACTGTAGAGCTTCATTTTTCTCTTTGTGTTCCCACCCTGAGTTCCATAATTAATGTATTTATCCCTAGTAGTATGCTGTGTAGAGCTCAAGAGGCGATCACCGCTTGACTCGCATTTTTCTTCCTTATTAGAAATGACAAGAGAAACTGAGATACTCAAGAATCCAGCTCAGGTAAAGTGATCTGCCTGCGGCAAAGTAAGAGGCTGCTGCCAAGACAAAGAGCCAACCCACAGCCAAGAAAGTGACAGCTGTCCATGGTCCTGAGATGTTCCGGCTACAGACTGTAAAGTGCTCTGTCTTGTCTGATCCTATCTGTATATGCTTATATCAGAGTGGATCCTCATAAGATGGCCTTCTTCATGTGATGGGGTCTTCTGTAATTTGCCCCCACATTAAGGGTTCTGTTGCATTCATTGCATGGAAATATGTGAAAATACCAATATACAGCACAGAATATCCCAAAGTACAGGAGATTTTCATCCAGAATCACTTGGGAAGTTTTGTGCACCTTGAGACTTGTGCATGTTGCCCATAATTCAGTGTACGGCAGGGAACTCTATTGCACCTTATATTGCAGTTCTGAGCGAGGTTACGCTTCATGGATCAAGATTTCCTCTAGAAGCAATGAAATTCATGATTCTAGGGGAAAAATTGACGGAGAAGACTGTGATTTTGTTCTACCGCCTCCATATGCTTTTACCACAGTACTGGAATACAAGCCCTTCACAGTATAGACAGTATCAAAACTACATTTTATTGATATAGTTAAAAAATAGGGCACAAATAGATAATATGTAAACCCCGTATTTAGAGTCGATGACTAGAAGAGATGATAATTGAGGAGGTACCGTGAATACCTGGAGAAACTTGCAACACAGAAGCAAAAATGTAAGGATGAAGAATTGGGTAGGGTCCCCCTACACCAGCAATAAGCTCTCAGGTAGTCACATATGAGCCCGGGATGCCCTGTGGCCTATGGGTATGGGAGGCTGAGGTTCCCCAGTTATAGGGTTGGTGCTAAAACCCTACCAGGACTGAAAGTCCAGCTGCCCCTTTATGATCAGGCAGAAGTGGGCAAGGGTATAGATGTCTAGCCTATATACCAGTAGAGAAAGACCTACATTGATTTAGTATTTTCAGTAGAGCCTGAAGTTAATGTAATAGCCACTCCTTATTTGCATAGCCACACCTTCAGTTGCCATGCCCTGCCCATGAGGAACATGAAAGCTGTGTATGTTACTCTTATGAGAACACGTTAAGGCCGGCTCGACACTGGTGAGAAAATCGCACGATTTTCGTGCAATGCGAGAGTGAGTGAAAATGCATGATTATGAAACCAATGATTTTAAATGGTTTCATTCTCATTTGCAATGTTTTCACTCCTGCGTGAAAAAAAAATGCAGCATCTACTTTCTTTTTTTGTGATATCGCCCATAGCTTTCAATGGGGCTGGCGGCAGCAGCATCGGCCCAATTGAAAACAAGGGAGAACATCGCGGCCTCCTGCCGCAGCTGTGACAGCCACAGCGGGGATGGAGGGAACCCCCGCAGGGATGCGAGGCTGTTTCCATGTGAAAACTCCTCACAACCAGGGGTTTTCAGAAGAATTGCGAGGGCAATATCGCGCCGTGAATCAGAGCCCGTTGCCGCCCTTGCCAGGGCGAAGGAGCCCTAAGACCTTCCCAGCTACAGAGATGACTAGCCATGTTGTAGTGATTTCTTCTGTCTATCCATTTAGTACTGCACACTTACAGCTGGTTCAGAGAGGACGGCTATCAGCAGTATGTTAACACTGGTAACATGGCAGGGAATCCTGGCACTGACAACTACATGTGCGCAGTTCTGCAGCTCTTTGAGAGGCCATTCATTCTGAGCCCATCACTGATTTCCTGAACTTGTAAATAAAATTATTTTGGTTGTGTTTGCTACAAATAGCCACTTTATCAATTTCGAACACATTTTGAATATGCTTCAGTACATCAGCCACCTGCCAAGACATTAGCTGAATCCGAAGGTTCCAGACCATTGGCACCTTAATCATCGTGGGCTCTAGAGGCCCTCGAAATTGCAGAAAATTGTGCATTGATTGTTGGCAAGCACACGCCAGGCAGGAGACCCAGGCTTGGTTGAGTACATCTAGGTTCGCCTAATTTATTTTTCCATTTTCTGTTTCAGCAATTAAAATGTGCGGCGTGTTTTTTACCGCTGAACCTCAATGTGACTCCGTAAAATAATCCCGTCTGGGCTTTTTAATTCCAAGACCCCAGCATTACGAGACATTTTAATTTTGCTCTTTCAAGGCTGTAGCTCATCTTTACACTAAATTATGCTGGCAAAAGGAGTTCAGATTCTGTGGTCATTTGTCTATTTAACTGTATAGGCATGAAATGTCTATTAGGCACGCCGCTACTATGGAATTAGTTATGTAGAGATGAAGGTGACTAAACTCATCCAAGGTCATCCATCGAGGTATCGGAACCATGGTTCCGTCATGTAAACTGCAAGGGGACTCTAGAGGCTGTTTTACATCCACCCAATAGCTATAAGTCAACATTCAAGGAAATTAGAGTGAGGGTAAGCTGCAATACCAGACACATCCTTGAGTGGCGCTGTTTTTGCAAAAAAAAAATTGAGGCGGTTTGTAAGGAAAAGGCATTATACAGTGAATAGGTTGGCCACTCATATAGCGGAGCCGCGGTGTAACTGCCCTGGGAACTTGGAACAAGAATAGAGATTTGCAGCTGTCATCAGCTGGTACGCGAGGCATGCCAGCTCTTTATGGTAATTCAATTCACTACTTGAAGTGGGGAGAATCTAATGTCTTGTGGGGCAAGGCACATGTATCCAGAGACTGGTATGCAGGGCATTCTGGGCGGCGGGTACTGTGGATACAGAAGTACGAAACGACTCGTCATCAAAGTTGAGTGATGCAAAAGTAGCACTGAGATGTGAAGAAACAACTACATATGAAGAAAGAAGGCTCAGGGAACACAGGGCAACAGGAAATAGCCGTTTCATGCCTATTGACGTGTTCTATAGCCTTTCCACTTAAAGGGGTTGTACCAAAATTGGTTTTTATCACATATCCACAGGATAGGTTATAAATGTCTGATTGGTGCGAGTCTCACCACAGAGATCCCCACTGATCCCAAAAACGGAGGTCCCATGTCCCCTCTTCTCGTCACTACTTGCTGCATTGTATAGTGGCCGGAGCTTGTAACTGTAGGCACGGCTCCCATTGAAATTAGTGAGAGCCGTGCCTGCAGTTACAAGCGCCGGCCACTATAAGGAAGTCGGCGCGGAGGCTTGCGCTCTGACCTCTGTGTATTTGGAGCAGAAGTCTCCGCGCTGACCTCCCATGTAGTGGCCGGCCTCAGGGGTGTAAGTAAAGGCTCAGGGGCCCTGATGCAAAAGCTGAGCTGGGGCTCCCCCTCTATCTGTATCTGTACCCGTACCCATACCTAAACCATGCTGCACAGAGACATAACTTGAAGCTTCTGGGCCCCAATGCAAAACCTGTAACAGGGCCCCGAACTATAACGCTTTATTCATAGTACTGGGCTCCCTACATGAAGAAGAGAGGCCTTATGGGCCCCCTGAGGCTCCTGGGCCCAGGTGCAACCGCATCCCCTGCCCCCCTATAGTTACGCCCCTGGCCGGCCTTGTTATTACAGGGAAGGCTACCATTGATTTCCATAAGAGCTGTGCCTGCAGTTACCAGCGCCGGCCACTACACAGAGGTCAGAGCAGAGGCTTCCAGTCCGACCTCATGTTATTGCGGCACTGACAGCATGCACCCACTCAGCCGACCCAAGTGGCGGACCCCGGTCGACCAACTATTGATGATGACCTATCTTGATGATAGGTGGTCAATAGTATTTCACTGGGAAAACCCTTTAACCCCTTAGTGTCCGTCCAATTTTGTGCCTCAAGCATTCTTCACCATGGCATTGTAAGAGCCATAACTCGTTGACATCGTCGTATGAGGCCTCGCTTTTTTCAGACAAGTTGTATATTTTAATGGCCGCACTCTGGGAATACATATAATGTGTTGCAGAACTTTTATTTCATTTTTTGGGATGGACATAGACCCCCCCCCACACACACACACACAGAAATTCCGCCATTTTGGGGGGTGGGGTTGTCTATTGTCTTTCACCATTGAGTAACAATAACAATAACTTCCCTATGTGGATCGGCTCGGTTACTGCGATACCAAGTATATATGGATGTTTTTGTTTTTTGCCCCTTCCGCGTAATAAAAACACAATTTTAGAGAAAAAAATTGAATCTGCAATTGCACGCGCAAAAAGTACAGTAATGGCGGCTTCAGATGGGCATAAGCTAAAATATGCTCATCTCAGCGCAATCCATTTGCGTAGTGAGCGCAGTCTGAAGATAGTACTGCAGCTTTTGCGCACGCAGGGCTCACACGCATATCCGATGCACACCTTACGTGATACAGAAGGCTATTTCGTCTAATGATATCCAGATGTGTTCTTTCCGTCACGGAATTGTGCAGCGTATTTGCGCACCTCCCATAAACTTCTATGGCGCCTTTGGTGCGCAAATAGAGCAGGACGTAGAGCGCAAAATACACGCCGGAGAATTAAGCCATCGACATGAATGTGTTCTATTCACTGCGCATGCGCGAATACGGTCGTCTGAGGAAGCCATATAATGTACTTATGCCCACGTGACGCCGACCGTAGGCCGCATTTACCAAGAAGCCGAGATCACACTTACAAAGCCGGGATCTTTTCGTGAGTGCAAAGCGTTTTGTGCGAAAAACAAATTTAATGTGCGTCGCAGCTCTTGTGATTTTCACACGCATGAATAACGTGTTCTTCAAACCGTAAAAATAGCAAAATTGTTGTTTAACGGGAATTCCGTTTACAGGGAATAATGGACGATATCGCCCCGAAATAGGGCAAGCTGCATTTTATTTCTCTCGCAGCGTCGTTGCGCGATAAAACAAAAAAGCGCGCGCGTTAATGGAGCCATTGAAAATAACGAGTTCTTTTCCCGTGCGATTTCTACTTTGCAACGACAAAAAATTGCGCAGGTAAGTCGCCTGTGTAAGGCCTCACATCCACGGGAGGGTCGGATTCCGCACGTGGGAGCTCGCAGTGGAATCCGACCCTGCCGGCAGTGGCGTCCGCGCGTACCTCACAGCTTTTTTAGTACTGTGGATGTTCCGCACAGCTCGCTGTCGGACGTGCGCAGTACAGATTTTTCTTTTTTAACCCTTTCCAATCTACTGTCTGACATCTAAAGACATTCTGATTGAAGGCTGTACAGCTCTGATGTCGGAAGACGTCCGGCAGGGTATTCTTACTGTAGATTACTGGCCGCTGTGTTTTCAGGGGCCTATCCGGCATGTAACATGCCGCAGTACTGGCTCTAGCCAGCAGATGGCGCCATTGTATGATGGCAGGAAGAGAGAGCCTCCTAGGAAAACACGAATCCAAAATTGGATTGCAAAGGGTTAAATCTCCTGCTCTTCCTGCAGAATCTGCGGACGGGCCGCGGATCGGACGGCTTCCATTGACTTCAATGGACTGCAGTAAAATGAAGCACACTGTGATTTGTTTTCTGCACGCGGAATCCGGAAAACAAACCCGCATGTGTTAAATGAGGCACGGACACCCATGCTTCCCTACGGGCAGCTTGAACTGCGGGTCTTCCGCATGGGTGCCGCCAATCAAATCCGCCTGTGGACATTGGGCCTAAATGTACGCTGTGCCTGATGTGTAACGGTTTGTTATCAAAACAGCTCTGCCCTCATGTGGATGCATTACGTAACTGCACGCTGTGCCTCACATCACCAAAGCATCTACAGGGTTGGCCACGAAATACTAGGCCGGCACCACTCTTATCAAAGATGCCTGAAAGAAAATCCGTCTTTGTTGCCCCTAGCAACCAATCACAGCGCAGCAGCTTTTATTTCTTACACTGCTGAGGTAAAACGAAAGCCGCGCTTTGATTGGTTGCTAGGGGCACCACACTCTTATGAATGCTGTCATAAGGAAAATCTGTGGTGCCCCTAGCAACCAATCACAATGCAGCTTTCAATTTACCGCAGCAGTGTAGGTCATGAAAGCTGCTGCGCTGTGATTGGTTGCTAGGGGCACCACACATTTTCCTCATGACTGCCTTCACAACAGTGCGGTGCCGGCCTAGTTCTCCATGCCCAGCCTGTATAAAAGCTCCATGCCTCACATCCTCATCCACACAAGCGGCATGAAGCTTGCTCTCTCACACACAAGCCGACGTAAAACACAATCCTAATGAATAATATTCCTGAGCGCAGATATTCCTATATATTCATTGCAAGCAGGGCAGGTAATGGTGGAAATGGGGACAGCAAGAAGTGTGTACAGGGGTGACCATCCCACAAAAGCCATCCGAGCGTCCTCACAATAGCGGGATGTGAGCAGTCGGACTGAGGAATCCGCATGCAGATCAGCGAACGGCACAAGGATCTCACAACAAAGTCTCCTCACTCGATAACGAATTACTAAGATTGGCACTAACACAAAAACATGGCCGACACCTTACTTCCCTTGTAACAGGCTATTGTATTTCTGGTTAGCGGAAGCCGTGCGAACAGCGCTCTGGAAGCGTACAAGCCTGTAGTTGTAGCTTGCGGTGGTTGTCCAGCGTCTTCTCCTTAGGGCTCAGGAAGGTGTTTTGCGAGCGCATTTCGCGTGCAAAAAATAGGTCCTGCTCTACCTGCGTATTTGCGCACCAATGGCCCCGTAGACGTCTACTGGGGGAACACAAATGCGCAATCAATATCCGTTTAAAAAAGGACACATCAGGACTAGAGATGAGCGAACGTACTCGGATAAGCACTACTCGTCCGAGTAATGTGCCTTATCCGAGTATCGCTGTGCTCGTCCCTGAAGATTCGGGGCGCTCCGCTGCTGACAGGTGAGTCGCAGCGGGGAGCAGGGCAGAGCGGGCGGGAGAGAGGGAGAGAAAGATCTTACCTCCGTTCCTCCCCGCTCTCCCCTGCAGCTCCCCGCTCCGCAGCGCGTCCCGAATCTTTCAGCACGAGTACAGCGGTACTCGGATAAGGCACATTACTCGGACGAGTAGTGCCTATCCGAGTACGTTCGCTCATCTCTAATCAGGACCTCATTAGGCCAAA
Organism: Eleutherodactylus coqui; assembly: GCF_035609145.1. NCBI lineage: Eukaryota > Metazoa > Chordata > Amphibia > Anura > Eleutherodactylidae > Eleutherodactylus > Eleutherodactylus coqui. Next base: position 18,530,487 of record NC_089847.1, on the reverse strand, counting down.
TAGCCTTTTAAATCACAGAAGGGGCGTGTCGCACATGCGTGTGAACTGGCCCTGCGTGCGCAAAAAGTACAGTATTGTTTGCCGATACGCACACAAATCTAACTTATAAGGGCACCTTCACACGGGCGATTTTGCACGTGTTTTCGGGCATACAAAATCGCTCACGGAAGCTGAGGAGTTTTCAATGGGTTTCCTCACATTCAGCGTTTTTGCGTTACAGTTTCGCATGTGCGAAAGTATAAGTGACATGCTCTATTGTCATCGCACACTGAGCTGCGTAATTTTGTGGAGTTAATAACAACGGGGACTAATTAAGCTGCTTGGTCTGTACAATCACAGGCCAGGTGTGTCCCGCGCCGATGTTAATGGGCCCGGCAGCATAGAAAAATACCGTAGAATGCGCGTGCGATAGCTGGCAAGAGCAGTCCCTTCATATCGCAAGTACGTCACTCTATCGCGAGCGTATCTACATCTACACTCATCTGCCGGAGCCCGTCACGGCTCCCCCCCGCAGAGACCCCAATACTTACCTCCGGACCCGGCGTCCTACGTCCCGCACGACGCTTCGGCGCGCATGCGCAATAGAGCGCGTGATGCACCGGCCGCGTCATATGACACGCCCACAGCGTCACATGACGCGCCGGCCGTGTCATATGACGCGGCTGGCAGTAGGCAGGGAAGTGGTTCCACGCTATCTTCCGCTGTGCTACAGCGCGGAAGATAGCATGACGGACGGCTTCCATTGACTGCAATGGAAGCCGTCCGCACGTACACCCGCGGCAAATAGAGCATGCTGCGGGTGAGGACGGGTGATTTCACGGTGCGTAATTCCGCTGTGGAATTCCGCACCGTAAGCATTGTGCTATTAGGTTCAATAGAACGTATTACGCGGCGGAAATCCGTCCGCGGGAAGGAGCCCTAAGGGACCGTGGGAGTCTATGGGGGTGCGCAACTGCACGGGCAACATGCTAGGAGATGCATGAAACATTGCGTAATTGCGCAGCCGATTTTGGCAAAATTGTGCAATTTCGAGGGGAAATTTAAAACACCGGGGACTAATTAGGCTGCAATCACACACCCGCGCCAATGTGAACGGTCCCCCGCAGCACAGAAAGTACAGTGCAGACGAGCGTAGGTATATAGACGTTCGCTCCTGCGTAACGTATTTGTGCAGTGAACCGGCGTAACGGCATATAATCCCTCATGTTTTTCAGTCACAATAGCTGCACATTTGCGCACGCATAAAAACACGCTAGCCATACGTCCCGCTGTCATCATTCACCCCGCCCCCTATAACCACCCATAAATATTCAACATGAGGTTGCTGAGGTTGGAGACGCTTTCTGACGACGAGGATGTTCTTTTGTCTTGGTTGCGCAGATTTAGGCAGTCACATAAGATGGCGGAGGATGTTCCTGGAAGGAGGAGGAGGCCCCTTGCAAATTTGCGCACCTCCCATAGACTTCTATGGGGGTCTTTGCTGCGCCAAACGCAGAAAGATAGTCCCACTTTTTTCCGCACGCAAAATAGGCTCATAAGAACGAACCCATTGGAATTAGTCGCTTCTATTCTCTGCGTTTTGCGTGCAAATACGGTCGTGTGAAGACGCCCTTAATTGACCATTCTTGCTTGTTTTTTGGCGTAAATAAGCAGGGCATGAGCTCACAAAAAATACAGTTAAATACACAGACTCGCGCAAAAACGCAATGCCCACGGCGCAAATACGCAGCGCAAAGCCTCATGTGAATACGCTTACACCCGTGTGTAGTGGCCTTAAATCCGCATAACATTCCAATGGGGGTCAATATATATCGACACTGGTTACATATGTATATGTATAGATTCCAGCAATGCACCTCCACTATATACCTTACAGGAAGGTGACGCCACCTGCTGGCCGCTCGTCTACCTTTGCATTATAAACCAGGATAATCATGGATAAGATGCTAAAGAGATAACAGCAGGCACCAAGGGTTAACGAGTCACCTGACAAGAGCTTGAGATATCTCACATTATATTGGAATTTGTTATGTGGGAATATTACGTGCGCTACATTGTTATTTCATATATATAGTGCATACATATTCTGCAGCGCTATACAGAGATCATCAACCTTGTTGCAGAGAGAAGACTCCGACTGTAATGTCATCCTATGGCAACGCAATGAGAAAGGTCGCTACTTGTAAAAAACGTATGCTCGCCACCCTGCAATATCTTCAATACTTGGGGGGTTAATTGACACTTTAAAGGGTTTGTGCCAAGAAGCACAGCCCCTCCCAGAATGTGGGACCTGGGGCAAACAGCTGATCACCCCATGTCACAGTCTGGGCACCCCTGGCGATCGCTTGATTTTGCCAGACCAGCTACATATATGACGTGCAGTACTTGCTGTAAGGCAATTGTAGTATTGCAGGGAGGTGTCCTGTGCCCATGTCGACATGCCCTTTTGTTGCAAAAACGTACAGTAAGATGTGCCCAAATAAGCGCAAAATTGTCTTGTTCACAGCACAAATGCATTGTGTTCAGGCACACGCAGTAAAGCATACGCCCTTGTGAGGTTGACATAAGCTTATATATTAGTTGGTTTCATTTAGACTAGTGTTTGTGCCAACATTTTGGCGCAAAGTGCTCCATTTATGTCATGCCCATTTCCAGATAAGCCACCCCCATTTAATCAAGGCCACCACCCTTTTTCAGATAAGCCAAACACATAATAAATATAGTGTAAGATATGTAAAACAGGTTTTGGGTACATTGCCATGGTTAATCTGCCAATCATGTTTTGAGTGTTACAATATAAAAATTAACATAAAACACACACAGTGGGCTTACGAATCGTTTGTCCAAAATGTCTTTAAAGCCACACTCACACATTCGTTTTGACCGCGATTACCACGGCATTCTTAATGCCACAATAAATGCGGTTTAACGCTCCCATTGATTTCAATGGGGCCTCGCAGGCATGCGCTCGAACACGGTGCTATAAGTGCCGCGATTTTTGAGCGCTTTTTTGCTCTACTCTGCTGTCTTTAGCACACCTCATCACCCATCACAATGATGAGGCGCGCTAAAACCCACTGTCAGAGGCAGGAACCTGCATCCGAAAACGAAAGTAAAATCGCGGCAAAACGCTGTGATCGAAATCGCTGCATTTTGCTGGCTGTATGTGTGAAAGTGGCCTAAATGCCTGATCGCCCTGGGAAAGCAGAGGGGCGAGCATTAATATACTGCCACACTACTGATTAGACAGGGAATACAATACAGCATGGGAAGTTAGGGCAAGGAAGTCAGGACAGTGAACTACTGGCAGAATGGACTGCAAACAGAAAAATGGGGAAGACCACCTGAAAATCAGAGCTTACAGACATGAAACGGTGCGAACAGCAGCAAATGAGTAAGAAGAACCTGGTGTATATAGAAAACTTTAACGCTTTAAATAGAGACTTGACTTCTGGATGGGTCTTTTATATTTATTACAGGTAGCTTGTATAACTGGGTAACTAAACATTCTGCCAGGACTACAACTTGCCGCATATTCTCCTCTCCCCATGCCTTACCAAGAACTGACACATTTACTTGCAGTGTCAAGAGGTTATTCTCATTTCTGGCCCTGTGATATGCATGTCAAGGGTCAATTAAATGGGTAGAAATGTAACTACTCGTTAGGACTTTACACACTCAGAAATATGATTACTCCCATGTCCCTGTGGCACATTCCCAGGGGTCAAGGGGGTCGGGACGTGGGAGAGTTTCGTGCCGGAGTGTTCACACTGAGGAGCCGCCAATGACTGCAGATCACCAGAATCCCATTTCATGTGAAAGAGCCTCGTCCAGGAGGGTTACACATACTGTCACCGATTTATTATAAAGTATGTTCTTCCTACAAACCCCTGAACAGCCAGCCTCATAAGCAACTTGATCTAGGGGTTAATTAGCAGAGCTTATCCCAGGCACCGAGGCGATGGCAGACAGTTCAATTTCTGCAGTAATAAAAAAAAAGGCACAAGAGGAACTTGTTCCAGCCTTGAACACTCGGAAAGGTCTTTATTAGTTATATATAAAATTGAGATGTTACTTGTGACCTCTTCCTCGCACATTAGGAAGGTTATAAATTATTCTGATTTTCAAATCTCTGGTCTCGGAATGAAAAGTTCATTGGCGATATTGGAGGAATTATGCAGCGAAGTTCTTGGAGATTTCTAAATTAGGAATGCAGGAGGGATGATAACGACGTAATGGTAATGGCTTTAAGTCATCTCGAAATATACATTGCGTTTACATAAACCTGTCATCGGTTTACGGGATCTGTAGGACGTCCCATCAAAGCCTAAAGGGAAAGTTTCATCAGAAAATGACCTATTGTAGAAGTTTTTATGTTAGAGATGCTTAAAAACTTTTGGCGATTTTCTTTTATTTTCAATGTCACTATGTATTTGTAAAAAAAAATCCTAAAAGCCTGCAGTTCCCACACTGACCACTAAGCCTAATAACAGAGTGACACTTCCTGTTCTGTAGAGAAAACTTTGCTGTGGTCATCTCATTATCATCACAGGCAGGATAACAATGAACACATATATATAGGAAGTAGCACAGGATCCACCATTCACAATAGGTGAGGTCACAGCTCACCCCCTCCCTGCTGTACACTGACCACTAAGCCTGAAGACAGTCTGACACTTCCTGTTCTGTACAGAGAACTTCTCTGTAGTCATCTCATTACCATCACAGACAATGAGAGATAACACCTATATATACCACTTTCGACAATAGGTGATGTCAAAGCTCTCCCCCTACCTTCCAGCACAGGTCACACAGAATGCCCACTATATACTCCCATAGAAGTCAGTAGGTGATGGTCACAGCTCACCTCCTCCCTGTCCAGATCGCACAGCATGCCCACAACATTCTCCAATAGAAGTCAGTGAGTCCCCTCCAGTCTA